>NC_083764.1:24495714-24795714 GCF_963514075.1 Conger conger
CCACAAGTGAGTTCAAATAATGTATAGCCTAGTAATAATGCCTAATTATGCTAGTTTTCATAGTAGTTATTCGTTTTGGAATATTATTGTCGTTATTGTTATAATAATAATATTAATAATAATATTATTAATAATAATAATAATAATAATAATAATAATAATAATAATAATAATACAAACAACACTTATTATTAGTGTTCTTGTTATTATTACTATTATTATAATAATAATAACAACAATAATAATCCAAAACGAATACACAATTTGCACACAGCAGGGACGAGTCTGATATCAAATATCAGACGTTGCCCATGGTCAATGTCTTATCTGCGAAAGTAGCTATGCCTCATACTTTAATGACGTAGGCAACCATTTGGATTCCATGCCTCCTGTATATATTGTGCACGTCTCGTGTTTTGGAATGCGCGCTCATACATGTTCATTCATTACATCAGTAAACACCAATGGCGCCCTCCTCTCTTTTGTTGATGAGACTACTGTAGCCTATGCTTCAACTTCGGCCTACTCGGGTGTACACTATGCGCAAATGTGAATTAATTTGGGTACTACCAGCCTTCTGTGTCTCAATGCCTAAATTCCGAAAGTCATGTCACAATTTGAATATCAGAATTAAAACAACCCATTGAACCTCGTTGGTTTTTATTTATTTTAGCTATTTGCTATTATTGAATAATAATACCATTAGATTTTCACCAGTGCTTCACAAAGTAAACCTTTGTTTTATGACATTAGTTTTCAAATTGCACAGCTATTAAGCATAACAAAAAGTGCATAGTGAGAATATGTTCAGTTACTGATCAGATATTCTAAGTATAGTGTTGAAGTGTGAAGTGAGGGGTAGTCTCAGCTAACAGAGTATACAGATAATTTATAGTTATGTTACAGAAAGAATTCAGTTGTATATCATACGATTTTCTTATATTTCTGCATCAATATTTGTATATCTTTGCTTGGTGTTCAGTTGAATTTATATGTAATCCTGGTTTTGGATAATTGGATGATTTGATAATTGGTTGTATTTATTATAAAAGCTGGTATGTACAGTATACAGTGCAGTCCATAAGTATTTGGATGGTAACACCGTGTTTGTTATTTTGGCTTTGTAATCCAGCCCATTGGATTTGAATAATAATAAAGAATGAATACGAGGTTCCAGTGCAGACTGCCAGCTTTAATTTGAGGCCATTTACATCCATATCAGGTGATCTGTGTAGGAATCTTTCTATACATACCCCCCATTTTAGGGGACCAAAAGTAATTAGACAAATTGATACAATCTTACTAAACATGATAAAGTTATTATGTTTAGTATTTGGTTTAAAATCCTTTGTATTCACCTGAAGTGAACCTATGTACATTCTCAGATGCTGGATATCCTTTCTGGTAAAGCTCTGCCAGGCCTGTACTGCAGCCATCACCCCTTCTTGTGTTTTTGAAACTTTCAGGCTTGTCTTCAGCACGTGAAACGCATGTTCAGTTGGATTCAGTTAATTTGATTGACTTGGGCCATAAGAACATTCAACTTTTTGGCCCCAAAAGATTTGATTGCTTTTGCAATATATTTGGGCTCTTTGTCCTGCTGCAAGGTGAGGCTCCATCCAATGATCTTTGGCATTTGGTTGAGTCTAAGCAGATAAGATGTTTCTGTACACTTCAGAGTCAATCCAGCTACTTCCAACAGCAGTCTCCTCATCAGTAAAGAGTGAGCCAGTGGCAGTCATGCACGCCCAAGCTATAGCACTACCTCCACCATGTTTCACAGATGAGGTAGCCAGTAATGGATCATGAAGCTTTCCTTTCTTTCTCCAAACTTTCAGCTTTCCATCACTTTTGAACAGGTTAATACTAATCTAATCTATCCACAAAACTTTGTTCCAGAACAGTTTTTAATTTATTTTTTAGCAAACTCTGTTCTTGAGGTGGTCAGTGGTTTCCATCTTGCAGTGGAGGTTATGCTGGAGTTGTCTCCTTAGTAGTGTTTGAAACATCTTTGCCTATCTTGGAAAGTGTTATTGATCAGTTCAATTTTTGGGGGGTAAAAAGACACACAGCTGGCTAGGAAACATTTGAGCTGTCAAATTCTCCAATTTGCCCAATTTCTCTGGGTCCCCTAAATGTGGGGACTATGTGGGGCTTTACTTCCTACACAGAATTATTCAAATTAAAGCTATCAGTTGACACTTGAACCTCATATTCATTGGATCATTTCAAATCCAATATGGTGGTTTACACAGCCGAAACAACAAAAATGTGTCACTGTCCAAATACTTATGAACTGCACTGCATAGATCGATTGATAGAGAGATAGACCAGACTATCATTTGTCTTACACATTCAGTTGTGTATTATTGTGTGTTTATAATATATTTGTAGAATAACACTTTGTTTATATACGGTGTTTGTGGCTATGATCTAAAATGTATCCATTGCAGTGTGAGTACGGTAAATGTGGAATTCCTTTGTTGGCCTTTCTGAAACCCTACTCGCTTTATATAAGAGGATGGAGAGGGTATGCCTTTACAGAGCTGCCTGTGTGTAACACATCGTGGAAGGGCACTGACAGAGATTGTGTGAAAGGATAGTCACAGCTACATCGGGTCCAGAGTGAGCATGCTCTGAACAATCAGTCAAAAAGCCAGAGAGCTGGAATTTCCATCAGACGGGATTTTTTTTATTGCCACAGCCATACTAAATTGAGGTGACTAAAGGTCAGGGAAAGTGTAAGTCTATACATAGATGAACCCCATACATTTTTTTTCATGGGGGGAAATGGGAGGGGTGCGTTGGGCGTAACTTGAGCCCTGCGTCAGATGCACAGAAGGCAAGAACTCAAGCTGAAGTGAAGGGGGGGGGTGTTGTGGGGCGAGGTAGCACCCAAGGCCCCCAAGGCATAACATAAAACCAATGCTCGGATTAACCCATAAGTATTGTGCAGTGGGAGTGTGTTAAAGCACGTTATGAAGCCATGTGATGGGACCCAAACTCAGTAAAAAACATTTGGGGGGACACACAGTACAATTTATGAGCTGCAAGTGGCTGTCTCACGATTTATGATTATGACTCCAGTGGAATTTGTTATGGGTGACATACTGTAGAAGTTAGGCATCAACACCTCAGGAAGGGGCTACAATAACTGGCAGGCGTGTTATAGAACTTGTGATTTTATTACTTGTTTTTCAGTGGTTTAAGTACATATTTCCAGTACTTCTGAATCACTGTTTCTACAAACCTATTGGGCTAGTCCTGTCAAGTGCGCTTTGGGGGTTTGCTCTGGTGGCTGGATCGGTGTGGAAAAATTAGTACTCCCATTAATACTCAGATACTGAAGTTCAATTCATGCAAAATGTGGCTTTGGTTCTTGGCGTTTGTGTCTTGTTACCATGGTGTTCCTCATTCCACATCTCACTCGCTGCTTTTGGTGGGAAACAGCTGCTGGAACATTTGTTGATCGGTCAATTTTTACAGGGTTACTGAAACAGTCCTCGTCAGCTGAGCTCATAAAATGAAAGCAGCCCTAATGAGAATTTACTGACCTGCCAAAAACACATCGTTCTGGATAGAAACACAATACTACAATGCGCTGGCAAACCATCTGTGTGTGTCTAGGAGCTAGAATCGAATGCATAATTATAGTAGGACCCAGAAATTTTGGCAGTGGTGTTTCATAGCTTGTAATGCAGTCCACCAACAACAAAAGTGATCCCTCACTAAACCGACTATTCAGCAATCATTAATAGTCACCCCCTTCACAGTATTGAATTGAGTGTTGACTTGCATATTTGGGGTTATGTCTATTTGCACACATTTATCAGTTTTTTTTCCAGCAGTTAACAATGTGTTAATAGCACATAAATGTTGACGAGTGACAGAATTGTTGATCGCGCCAGCGTTGTAAAGTGAACTGAAATGTCTGGGCTTCCTGTTTTAATTAGGGCACATGCTTTTCCAACAAGGCCACCATTTCCCCTGCTGCATGCTACAGACACAACACCGGCAGTAGTGCAGTGCAGGGTCACTGGACGCCAGACTCTTTCATGTTGCCTTGGCCTTAGTTTTTTTTGTTTTACATTACCTCAAATTTGTCACTGAAAAGCAAGGGGTCTCAGATATCACCCCAGGCACTTTGACCAGATGCCTGTACAGCTGGGGTATGAGTGTGCTGTTGACCATAGACGTGGGTGACAGGGTCATGAGTGTGGTGTTGACCATAGACATGGGTGACAGGTGTGGGAGTATGATGTTCACCATAGACGTGGGTGACAGGTGTGGGAGTATGGTGTTGACCATAGACGTGGGTGACAGGGTCATGAGTGTGGTGTTGACCATAGACATGGGTGACAGGTGTGGGAGTATGGTGTTGGCCATAGACATGGGTGACAGGTGTGGGAGTATGGTGTTGACCATAGACGTGGGTGACAGGTGTGGGAGTATGGTGTTGGCCATAGACATGGGTGACAGGTGTGGGAGTATGGTGTTGGCCATAGACGTGGGTGACAGGGGTGTGAGTATGGTGTTGACCATAGACGTGGGTGACAGTGTCATGAGTGTGGTGTTGACCATAGACCTGGGTGACAGGTGTGTGAGTGCGCTGTTGACCGTAGACATACTGTACAAGCCCTGTGTAGAGCGTAAATTACTTCGGTTCGCTCTGGATTAGACAATGTGCCGACCGCCTTTCTCCACCACCGTCACTGCCAGCTCCCAAACCTCACCCCATCCTCCACCCTCTTCCCCCCGCCAGAGCTCATATGAGGTCATCGCTTGCCTTTCCGCTGCACGCCTGGTGAACTGTAACAGAATCCTCCTCCCTCAGGGCTCTTCACAGGCCTGGGCTGCTGGGGGAGGGGCTATCATCAGCAGGTCACCGTGCCAAGTCTGAGTTCCCAGAAGCCTTGTGGACCGTCATTTTATTTATTTACTGTAACTTTATTTATCCAGGTTGTTCATCTGAGAACTCAATCCTCATGCATGGCAATGGTCTGGAAAATTTAAACAGGCAGGGATTTAAAGGCATAGTGTAAACCGGGGGAACTCACATTTGAGCCTAGGGCTCTCCTGTTTACGTATGCTGGTTTTTACTACTGCCATAATTGTATCTCCTGAATTGTAACAAGATGTTAATTGTTCTTAATTACACACTTTTAATGAACAAATGTCCTTTATGGCAAATTATTCCATTAAAAAGGGGTTACATGCTTTTATTTGATTGCTGGAAAAAAAGTTTCCACCAGGTGTGGAAGTTCAAAGTTAAAGCTAAAGCTATATGCAGAGAAATAACATTTGGGGGGTTCTACTAGTCACTTGGGCCACTGATACTAGAAACAAATTCCAAAATCTTTGTTGTGTTAATACTGTATGTTTAAGAGAAAAAAATAACATAAGACCACATTTCAACAACCTTAATTGATTGGTTGCAACAAAAACCAGTGCACACACAGGGGAGGGCCAGGAGTGAGAACTCCCATTGTATCCAATCACCTGTGAAGGAGCCTTTGAATGTGGCAGGAGGCAGGGCCACCTGCAGGGCTTTTTATTCCTTGTCTGTTTGAAGCCAGAGGCGGAAAAAGGGAAAAGGAATAAATCCAGGTTCAGAAAGTCACAGTCCTCCCCGGTATTTTGTTCCAATTGCCTGGCTTCACAAATTAGCACAACTCTCCAGCCAGGCAGTAGGACTAATTCGTGAAATCAGCAGGTTAAGTTCATGGGTGGAAGAAACACATGGCAGGACTTTTATTTTCTGACCCATGCTTTCTCACTTCTGTTAGGACCATAAAGCCAACGAGAGCTGTGGGCTGCATAACAATATAAAAAGAAGAAAACTCCCGGCACACTACACTTAGATGTGCCCATGTATTGAACTATATACACAAGCTGGTCATGAAGCTGATCTAGCTGGGTCTGAACTGGTCAACCAGATAAACCCTGTCGAGCAGGGAGCTAGTCTGAACAGGTCAACCAGCTACCAGGTGTTTCAACCCACTTAAGATTTTTTTTTCAGCAGGGTACTTGTTCAACCACGAAAGCTGGCTTAACTTCTTTATCCTTTGCACCTTTAGGCCCTTGTACAATATTTCACACCAGTCATCACATTATCAGTAACTGTCAGTCACCGTCATCTCTGTGGTTGTCGAGGATGACATGGTGGCACCGATCCACAGCCAGTACTGCGATTGGATGCAGGCCACCAGCCCTTTCAGGTGGGGGGAAGGGACTCGCGTCTTCACGACGGAAGGAGGGAAAGGGTGGAGGAGACGTGTGAAAGGAGTTTGGGCGCGAGGCCGCGGCTCGTGTAACCCGGCCCTGCAGCGATGGATGAGGTGTCTGTCTGGAATGTGTGCAGCTTAACCGGAATCCAATACCCCTGAAAGCATCATCAAAGGGCAGACTCATTCAGCCATGGAAAAAAGATGACAGCCCTCAGGTGAGACTCGTATCTTTCTTGTTTTTCGTTAGTGTTGCTCGTACACCGGATGAAAAACTGGAGTGACCCTGTTACAGTACCCATGTCTGGCCAAACACAATAAAAATGGTAGACAGACCTAAACAATCGCACTTGCAAGTATTGACACACAGAAAGTACATAGACACCAGCGCCAAAGAGCTGCAGAGGTAGACATAGGCATGCGCAAAAAAACTGAAATAGAAAAGTGCAAATGTACATTTTCTTGCTGAGACAAACAAAAACATGCACAAGTACAACCACATACGCAAAGGAAGAAATATACAAGTTCACATGAACTTAGACATACACTCAGTAACCACTTTATTAGGTAGACCTGTACACCAGCTTGTAAATGCAAATATTTAATCAGCCAATCAAGTGGCAGCAACTAAATGCATAAAAGCATGCGGACGTGTTTTAACACAAAAATCTTACCTCTTGTACTTTTAACATTTCCAAATCCAAACTTACCCAGTTTAGAGGGGTACAACATTAAAACAGTCAAAGAAGCGATTATGAGGCTGAGAGCTAAGTCAGTGAAACAGTCAGCAGAGGGGGTTAGAGTAGCCAAATCTGCACTCAAGTAAGGGTACTGGTACTTTAGAAGAAGAATGACTCAATGCAGTGCATTTTAAAATGTAATATTTTGGACATTTTAATTATATTGACCTTGCTGCATGTACTTTATATCAAGCTGTGATTTTGCAGTTCTGTAGCCATTGCACTGCTTGTTCTATTGAATATTAAATCAGATCCTATTGCCTAAAGTAAGTCCGTACTTAGTAAAAAGTAAAAAGTACCACTTTTTTCAACAGATACTTTCTTACTCTTACTCAAGTAGTTTTTTGGATGACTACTTTTACTCTTACTTAAGTCATTATCAGTGATCAGAAGGTCATTTTTTAGTTCTCAGCCTCACAATGGCTTCCTTAACCGTCATTGGCACAACTCTGGGTCCTCATGTTGACAAAAGCCAATAACAGACCCCCAAGGCAATCAAAGACCTAGACACATTTTCATGAAAATGACACTTTTTAAACTGAAAAAAAGTGTTCTCAGTGTGGTGCACCTGTAGAATTTTGTTAAGTCACAGAACAGTCATACTTTGTTGCACAGCATTGATTGGACAGCCAGATGGACCACTGAAATTCATTGTCATGGATAGGTTATACCAGGCACCACAGTGTTTTCAGAAATGTCAGCTGTTTGGCATCTTGTTACCATAGAGACCACTGAACCATCATCACAGACCTTCCCCGAAGTCTAAATGGGAAGCGTTGTGCGACACTTTCATTTTCATCATATGACACTTGGACCAAGGGTTGTACGAGGAGTATAAATCATGCGTAAGAAAGTGATTGAGTACACATTACTAATCAGAAACAACTGTGTAAAAAGGGATGTAATTCCACTGATCATCCGGTATGGATGTAAATATCCTCAAATTAACGGTGACAGTCTGCACTTTAACCTCATATTGTTTCATTTCAAATCCAATGTGTTGCAGTACAGAGCCAGAAAAGCAGAAATTGTACCAACTGTCCAAATACTTACGGACTGCACTGTACCTCAGAAGGTGTTATAAAGGTGATGAGATACACCTGGGCTAATTACCAATCAGCCTCAGGTGTGCATACCGGAACATGACACCGCCGCAGACCGATATCCCGAGGGCCTTCGAGTGGAACAGTCGACAGCGAGTAAGTCATGGTCTGCCCCTGACTCACCTCTGAGTCAGTCATTTGTATTCTGACCTCAGAGCAAGCCTTGGGGTTCAGACTCACCTGTTTGGACTTACCACCTGTTACATTGGAGTCAAAGGGGGGCGGAAGGGCTTGACAGTGTGGCTAATTGCTTGCATGTCAATGGCTGCCACCCACATCACCTGTGGGAACACCAGCTGAGGCGATGGACCGAATGACACCAACAACAAGCATTCCTTTACTCTCACGTACTTTAGTAGCGTGAGACTACAGTACTACAGTCTCACAGCCTGTAGTGTAGCGGTTAAGGTACATGACTGGGACCCGCAAGGTCGGTGGTTCGATCCCCGGTGTAGCCTCAATAAGATCTGCTCAGCTGTTGGGCCCTTGAGCAAGGCCCTTAACCCTGCATTGCTCCAGGGGAGGATTGTCTCCTGCTTAGCCTAATCAACTGTACGTCGCTTTGGATAAGAACATCTCCAAATGCCATTAATGTAATGTAATGAAATACTTAACAACCTTAATGCCTTTCAAATGTTGAACCGACTATCTTGGAATCGAGTGCTGACTCACTTCAGTGGACAATATCTCTCATTTTATTCAGTCATAGAGGTGGCTTCCTCTGCTTGTGTTGAGGGGCTGGTTGGGGTGGAGGAGCCTGATGAGGGCCCTTTCGCTCTACTCTCAAACCTTAGACCAGTCATCAGCAGATAATTCAAACTCAGATACAAAATACATGACTGCCACTCTGTGAGTCAGCCCATGAAGTGAACGTGTGCTATTACCGATCAGGTGTGATGCATGTCATGTGTGTGTGTGTGTGTGTGTGTGTGCATGCGTGCATGCGTGTGTGTATGCGTGTGCGTGTGCGTGTGTATGCGAGTGTTCGTGTGCATGTATGTGTGTGTGTATGTGTGTGTGAGTGAGAGAGAGTGAGAGAAAGAGAGCAGCAGCCATTTTGAGGTTCTGGGCTGTATCTGTGTAACTCTATCCTCAGCTCTGACTAACGGGGACAGCAAAGATCAGATAGCTGTGACCTCTGGTGCCTGACAGAGACAGTGAGGTAGTAATGAGCACTGGGCATCTGTCATTTCTGACTCTGCCTCCAGCAGCGATACCCATATGACACACAAATTCACATAATGAAACATTTGATTAAATAATTTAAAAATACATTTAAAAAACACATTCAGCAAATATATCTTGTTTGGGCAAAATCTGACATCTGACACTCAATTGAATAAATGTTTATGGTCCAATTAACGTGGTTAACATCTGAGAACACTATTCAGCACTTACTTTCTGTACTGATTCAAGCCAGTGAGGACTGCCACTGATTCAGCCGGTCAGATTGTCGCCAGCAGTAAAGAAAGCCCCATTCCATAACAGACGAACATAGCACATCATTGTCAAATGCTTGGCTTCATAGAACTAAAATGTGACTACAAATACCTTTCAATCACAATGTTGACAAACTGCCAAATGTGTTCAAACACATGCACTAGGTCAGCAGTACTGAACTCCACATCCAGCGGGCCACAGTGTCTGCAGGTATTTGCTCCTACCTTACGCCACACCACCTGATTTCACTAATTATTTTACCTGCTTGGTTCAGATAATTAGTGAAATTAGGTGGTGTATTGCATGGTTGAAGCAAATTGCTGCAGACATTGCGGCCCGCAGGACGTGGAGTTGAGTGGCGCGGCAGTAGGCTCTGTGTAACTCATCCAAAGGAAGCTTTATGTACATGCACACCTGTCCCAGAGTCATATGATGCTCATTGAGCCCTTGGCTATTTTCTCTCCATAAAAACAATGTTTCTTCCCCTGACAACACACTCACTTCCACAGCAGACATTTCAACCAATAGTCTCTTTGTCAGAAGAACTCCCTGGTCTGTATGGTTGTACAGTTTTACAATGTTTAAGAAGTGTGGCTGTATCTTTAATCAATACAAAGGACAATATGCTCAGTTAAAAGAGCAGCATCTCTCAAAGTCGTTAGTGTGTGAATGTACAGTGACTCTCAAAGCCTTTAAGTGTATGTATGGTGAACCAATAAAACGGGTTTATCACCATGAGTGTGTCTTAGCGATAATGTAGTTCAATGCAGGATGACCTTTTCTTGTCTCACAAAACTATATGTAGCCAACAACATTACAACTCATTGTTATGAATACCAGAAACTGACTTATGATGTTTCGAAATTCCTTTTGAGGAAACACCACCAGGGAATGGTAATAACAATAATTATATATGAAAACACTACCTTTTGGGTAAGGCAGCTGCCACTGATATATGGCAGAATGAATTCTTTGTTCAGGTCCTTGGGGGTCCTATTTCAGGAGATCTAATTTGCTTCTCATCTTACATTGCACTGTGCTTCCACCTCACACTGGTTACTTGATAACCTCCATGCCAACAACCCCAAACAAACAAACCTGGCAACATGATGCTCCAAGACCATACAATCATTATTATAATTATTAATAGTAATTATTATTATTATTATTATTATTATTATTATTGTTGTTGTTGTTGTTGTTGTTTTGAACCAGGAAGTTACATACCATACCAATATTAAATATTAAAATAATAATATAAAAATATCAAATTGACACATTATACAACAGAGATTACAATAACCAGAGACAGGTCTAATTGAAACCATGACATTTTGTTTAGTACAAGGATCTACGGCGGCACGGATGGTGCCGCCTCACAGTAAGGAGGTCCTGAGTTCAAATCCCCGTCTGCCGGGGCCTCTCTGTGTGGAGTTTACATGTTCTCCCTGTTTTTGCGTGGGTTTCCTCCAGGTACTCCAGTTTCCTCCCACAGTCCAAAAACATGCAGGTTAGGCAGATTGGAGAGTCTAAATTACCCATAGGTATGAGTGTGTGAGTGAATGGTGTGTGTGCCCTGTGATGGACTGGCAACCTGTCCAGGGTGTATTCCTGCCTTTCGCCCAATGTATTCTGGGATAGGCTCCAGCCCCCCTGTGACCCTGGTCAGGATATGCGGGTTAGGATAATGAATTAATTTGAATTAAAGTTGGAATTAAAGTTTCAATTTTCAGGAGATTTTTGTCCATGGTGCAAACTCTAAAGTAAGAAAATGCAGTTTTTCCTAGTTCTGTGCCTGTCGTAGGGACCTTAAAATGTAGCCACTGAGTGGAACGCAGTTGATTGGTATATGGATTTAAAAACCAACATAGGTCAGAAGTTGATGTTGTGTTATTATTATTATTATTATTATTATTATTATTATTATTATTATTATTATTATTGATAAATAATTAAAACAGCTTAATACTAAACTTAATAATAAACTAATTATAATGTTTTAATTATAGATTGATGCCACATATTTGTACACGTTATTCATTTCGGGCTCCATCTTGTGGCCACATTATTTAATAATGGGAGGGAACTGCCTGCTTAGATTTTGCTCGCATTTTGTCATTTCGCTGTCTCCCTCTAGTGGTTTATAGTACAAACCACATATTTTCTATTTTCCCTAATGAGGTTTCAGGTCATTGTCGTGCTGTTAAAATATTCTGCCAAAGGTTTTAAATGCGATGGAATATGTAAATTGTAACTTAGAGCAATACTAAATGAGGCCACTGATGCAACACAATTGTTTTCAAAATAATTCACACATTTTCACAAAATATGCTTGATATGCTTGACTATAATAGTACTTTGAATAATAATAATAATAATAATAATAATAATAATAATAATAATAATAATAATAATAATCCATGTGCAATATCATATATAATATGTGCAACACATATAATAGGCAGAAGTAGCATTTGGAAGCATAAATCAACCTTTTGATATTTATGATATTTAATGGTTCTGTTAGTTCTGTGACCAAGCAACTCCAAGATATACCAAATCTATGCACATGAATATGTGTACGGTGACTGAAACCTGATACTGATAAACAGTACTAAACAACTGTAGTATGTATTATTGTATTATTACTTACCCTATTACGTCGGGTAAGTAAAGCAATGTATGTTTCGAGGGCCAGTTTAACACACAGTGGAGGGACAATCCTTCAGGAAATCCTGCTCTATTTATAGCACAGAAAGCTCTCATATCAAGGGAAGTAAAACTCTATGTGTGCGTGCTTATGGTCATAAATATTTTTTGGGTGGATGACATGGCTTTGCACTTTTCAAGGAACATTTCCAAAAGGGCGCGGCTAAAAGGTTTGCACTTTTGTTCTAAACTTTTAACCCTCCTGTTATGTTTGGTATGTTGTTTTCTCTTAAAATCCAGTTAACCCTTTTTTATATTGATACTGCCTTATTTTTCTAATTTTCTAAATGCAATAAACATGATGCTATGCTAAGTCCTGTACCAATTTGGCATACAAATGTGCTGTGCAGTGTTATGTTGACCCTCTGTAACTGTATAAAATGTAAAAAAAAGTATATATACAACCATTTTAATATTTGTTAAAGTTTCTGGTGGCACTTTCCCATACAGGTAACGAACTTTCACTTACTGTTCCTAAGGCTCTAAAATGAGATGTTTTACAGATTTTTCATATTTCCGGATGAAAGGCTAGTAATTTGGATGACAATAAGAAGGCGACCCACTATGTGTCAAAACTTTTCTATTATAGTATGTTTGTGTTTATTTCAACTGTTGTGCCCAATTTCACCCCAAACGTGAAACAATACATATCCTAACATAATAGGAGGGTTTAGGTGGCACAAAGAGAATTGTGTGCTTCACCCGTGACTCAATCAATAAACCAATAAACAGTGAAGTAAATCTTTCACAGACTGTGTGCTGCTGTCCACGGTACTGAAATGTCTTTTCTGCTTCTTCGACTTCAGCGTTAGAAAATTTCTTGAGCTATTTTGGCAACAGTTGAATACAATCACCATAAAATGATAAATAGATCTATGCTTAGCTTAGCTAATATCAATTAGCATATAAGACCCTGTGACTTTCCTCAAACCAGTCGACTGCCTATACAGGCAACAGGACAAACTGCATACAGAAGAGCAGTGCTTAAGAACGGCATTGTGTCAATGCCTCGAAGTACTAATCTTGGCATTCAAAGCACTTAGTTATTTAATTTGGTTTAAAAAAAAAAAAAAAAAAAAACAACGCTTACAAATCACCAACAGATCATTCCATTGCAGGTGGCACACACACCATTCATTCACACATTTATACTAAGGGGCAATTTAGACCTATCTAGGAAACTGGCGTAGCCAGAGTAAATTGACACAGACTCGGGTAGTACATGCAAACTCCACACAGAAAGGCTCAGGCCAGGATTTGAACCCAGAACCTTCCTTTTGTTAAGCAACAGTGCTACCCACTGCACCACCATGTCAAGATGGAACCATTTATTTAAATTGAAAGAATTTATACTCAAATTACTCAAAAGTTAAAAAAATAAAAAGCAATACCTTCAGATTTTATGTTCTGCTTCAAATGGGCATCACAGTATTTGACTACACTTTGGGAACACAGTGCATGCATGACTAGTCTTACAGATTCAATGCAGACATGTGCACTGAAAGGTGGGGAGGGAGAATCATGGGCAAAACTTAGCAAATTACTACAGTCACCCCAGAATTATTGGCACCCTTGACAAAAATGAATAAAAAAGGCTCCATATGATACACAACACACATAATAATATGTATGCTATGTTCAAACATGTTCAAAGAAAATATATTGTGTCATTAATTCGCTTCCTGTTTCACTAGAGTATAAAACAAGCATGCAAAATCCCTTTGTCATACATCAGCATGGGAAAAGCCAAAGAACTGTCCATTCAGAAGATACAGATGGTAATTGACTGGTAAGTCTGGTAATGGATACAAAAAAACATAAACAATGAAACATAGCACTATAAGGGCAATAATGAAATTTTTTTTAAAATTTTGGTTGCAAAATTGCCAGGGAAGGCCATGGCAAGGCACAAAGTCTGTTGTCTGCTAGGACACTGAAACTTGGTGGTAGGTGGACTTTCCAGCAGGACAATGATGGCAAACATGCATCAATATCTACACAGAAACAGTGAAGTGAAAACAATATCCACTTTCCACTGCAATGGCCATCCCAGTCTCCAGATGTAAATCCCATTAAAATCCTGTGGTCTGAACTGATGACGGCAGTCCATAAGCACAAACCTAATAATCTTGAACCGTTCTAAATGTAGGAATGGTCAAAAATCCCTCCAAATGTATTATCTAACCTTATCACAGATTATAGGAAAAGGCTCTCAGCTCTCATCTTTGCCAAGGGTGGCTGAACAAAGTATCAAACCAATAATTATGAAACCTGTTTTTGAGGAAATACCTTTTTTATTTGAAAAATATAAGACTTATTTTTTAGTTGACAGTATTTTTTGCGCATATTTATCAAGGGTGCCAATAATTCTGAACCTGACCATGTCCTACAATACAGAGAGGAAAGAAGACATCTTATTAGACACATGGCAACATTAGCCTAATGCAAGTCCAAATGTGGCATAAAATAGGTTGTGACATACCTTGTGTACTGGACTTATGTTCATGGCCTTAGAACCAAACATATATATAGTGTACCTTATCTGACCTGTTCGGTTGTTTGTTCTATGACCTTGATATGTTTTGTACGTTGTTTTGGTTAAAAACTTCTGCTAAATAAAATGTAATGTGATATAGATTTGGGCTTTTGTGTGCAGTGCTCAGTTTCTGAATTGTGGACATGTATAGTTTATTTTGTCAATATTTAAAGAACCGTGAGAGGTTACTGTCAGAGGTTTTGCCCCTGCCCCTTTTGCCCCAAGTACCCCTTAAGTTTGATTTTTAAAAAAACATAGATTATTATTGTTGCTGTCATAAATTTCCGATCATTCATTTAACTAAAATTGGAGTGGTCTTTTATCAATTCTTTTCTCAATCTGCCCCTCGAAAAGTCACTGTACAGCCTTGAGCTGAGGTCATTTAAAATACAGAACAGCCAAATTAGCCTCTAACGGTGAGGTTTCGGATTTGTAGTGGTTCAACGCTAATGTTTAAAAGTAAATTAGTTACATAATGCAACATTAATAAAGCTGTAGTTGGCCTACATCATAAAATGTCAAGCCTATCGGCACAATGCTGTGATACCTGCACTCAGTCAGTAGACTGTTGTCTTTTTCTTTTTTTTATGTCTCAGCCTACTGTCTCATCTAAAATATCTTGTGTTCTCAAAATGGCTCCTTTATACCTTTCATACAAAAGACCTTACATCGAGTTTATGACAATGAAGCCTCCAACACTATGCACTGAGAGTATCTCAATAAAGCAACTAAAAGCTAGCACATTTAGTAAAAATCTTTACAAATGAGTTCTTATTCATTCAAGAAAACTCAGTTTCTACATTTTTTCAGTTGGGGCTAGAACGTGAATGAGTGCTTCACTGAGTGCTCACACACTGTATGCACAAAAATTCCCAGAATTCCTTTGTGAGGTCGAGGTGATTAGTGGATGGCTAAGAAATGGGCCTACAAAACGTCCCTGGACAGTTCCCACAAGAGAAACCTTTTTAAAAACACTATTAAAAACACAAAAGCTGTGTTCGGACAGCATCCCACTTTGGCGTAATGAGGAACAACAGACTTAGAATTCAATGATTCCAGGTGCTCTTTTTTTAAATAAACGCAAAGAATTGGGTTGAGAAACTTTTGATTAACAGTACAAGCAAGGCATTGAGACTGTGCAGCTTATGCAACCGACATTAAACATATTATTTTCTTTCCGGTGTGTTTGCCCTCAGGAGAGTATGGTCCCTACTCCATTTTGCCCTTATTTGTAGGATTAATTGTTTGTTTTCTTTGTGAAGAAATAGAAAAAACGGCCTGTACTGCAGCCTACAAACGGTTGAATTCTGACACGGGAATGTTTGTTCAGGCAAGATAATGCTATGAATTCATAAACAGTTGTTAAATTAGGAGTAATCTGTGGAAGACAGGGGCCAGTGGAAAGCTTCCCTAATGTGGTTTAATTGTGCAAATGAACATTTCTGATGTCTAGTTTGGTATGAGCTGTTGGACACACAGAGGATGGGTGGGGATGGGTGGGGGATAGACACATTCAAGGAGATAAGTATTAATTATAGTGGGGACTGAGCACTTAGAGACCCCAAAGCTTTCTCGCTCTCATTCAGGGACCTTGTAATATTTCATTGCAGAAGCGAAAGACAGGGAGGTGGTCACTTCAATACACAGCATGCAAAAAATAGCAGAAAAGTACAGCTACCGGCACCTTCGCTGGGAGTGTGCAAGGCCTATATAATAAAATATATTTAACCAATGCTACTTCTATGCCAATTATAAGGTGTCTAAACAGCGAAGCTGCTGGAACCGTATTGTATTTGTTCCGTTTTGATTTTTTATTAGGGGTCCAAGTGTAACCGGCAAGACTTCCTTGTTTTGCCATCACTGGACTTATCTAGCTACCACCATATTGGTTTCCTTCTCAGCCCCTCCTCCCAGGTAGCTACTGAGTGGCTAGCTTGACATTTCATTTTCTATATACTCACTGAGCACTTTATTAGGTAGACCTGTACACCAGCTTCTTAATGCAAATATGTAATCTGCCAATCACTAGGCAGCAACTAAATGCATAAAAGCATGCAGACATGGTCAAGAGGTTCAGCTGTTTTTCAGAACAAATGTCAGAATGGGGAAGAAATGTGATCTAAGTGACTTTGACCGTGGAATGATTGTAGGTACCAGACAGAGTGGTTTGAATATCTCAGGGAATGGTGCGAAAAACAAAAAACAGGGCCGGATTGGTCAAAGCTGACAGGAAGGTGACAGTAACGCTAATAACGACATGCTACAACAGTGGTATGCAGAAGAGCATCTCTGAACACACAATGTGTCAAACCTCTTAAGTGGATAGGCTATAGCAGCAGAAGACCAATAAGTGATCACTAGCTGGTTGACCAGCAACGATCTCAGACAAGCTACCAGCACTAGCTGGTTAAACGGCTCATACTTACAGTTTTATGGCCAGTTTGGAAATCTTAATTTTGAATTATCATGTTTGGCAACAGATATTTGCTGGTCCATGTCTACTTACTATTTTAAAAAAGGGTGTATGGAAGATTGGTGAGTCAGAGATGCGTACGATCCCACCTGCAATCCTGGGAATACTCTGTCAGCAGGCACAAATAGCAAACCCCCAGAGAAGAGAAGAGAAGAGGAGGGGGAGGGGGGAAAACTCCAGCATCACAGTGGGTTCGGTGTCTGTGTTTGGATGAGTGTGGTCTGATGTGATGTCACTTGCCTGCCAGTTCCTGGGGTTTGTGGCTCTTCAGCATTGTGGCCTGTCTCATGAACATC
Organism: Conger conger; assembly: GCF_963514075.1. Lineage (NCBI taxonomy): Eukaryota > Metazoa > Chordata > Actinopteri > Anguilliformes > Congridae > Conger > Conger conger. The sequence continues at coordinate 24,513,236 of NC_083764.1, forward strand.
CTGTACACAGCCCCCCCCCCCACCCCAATCTCCAAAGTCTCGCCTGTGGGAGAACATCAGAATTCATTTTTGATAAATGCCATTTTTATGCACTTCCATATTAGCTTTATAACAGTAATGGTATTGAAAGTCAGAAATTAATTTGTTGAATTGGTTATTCTATTGTATGTAAAATAGTCTCCTGGAGCTCTTTACACTCCGTTCTTCATGGGTGAAGAAAACATGATATACCACATATAAGATAAACTGCCTGCAACGTAAAGAAAATGCAGTAAATGCAATGCAAGCAGGAAAGTTCCCCCATGCCTTTCAAATAGAGACGCCCAACGCGCACACAGGCTCTCCGGAAATAATTCCTGCTCTCATCATCTCAGTGTCTTTGTGCATCTTTATTTGAGTTTTGAAACGGAACGTGAACATTACCAGTCCCAGTTGTCCCATTTTTACCCATGTTACTAACGTTGTCATAAAATCTCTTCGTGCTGTGAAAAGTCCCGACTTTTGTGAAGGACAACATTGCTGTAGTTGATGCTAGGGTAAGCAGTTATGCGTTTTTTTTTTCACAGCTAACTACAACTTAGCTATCACCACAACATTTTAATTGTGAATAATGTATTAATCAACCCTCTGCGTGACCTTTGTACAACTGTGTTGCACAAGCTGTATTTCAGTTCAAACGTAGCCTAGTTATAATTTCTGATTTATATGTTTCTGCAGTAAAATAAAAACGGTGACACCAACGAAATAAACAACCTACTAACAACCAAATAGCCTACATCTAGACTCAGCTGGTATAATCATACATCACTCACTAACGGTAAAACATAATTTTTTTTCTGCACACACCATCATTTAAGAAGAGGTTTAATATATGGTTATGATATTTCAGTGGCAATCTAGCCACCTAGCTATGATGCCAAGTAGCAGTCAGTAACTTAACTTATACTTATACAGTAACATATATTGTCAATAAAGAATTTAAATCAATTCATCATTCAAAACAGCGAGAGAACGTTTTGATCGTTGATATTCGCTAGTTTTTGTCACGACTTTACGCCCAAATCAGCAGTTAGGAAATAACTTAAGCAATCACAGTGCCAGATAATTTATTAGCTGAGGTTGGAAGTAACTGGTACCTTACTAAGCCTTTTGTTTGGACTTTAAGCTTGATGCAATTGGTCTTTGGGATTTTTTTTTTTGCTCACTGGCTTATGCCAGCTTGAATATGAGGAAATGATATGATAGCATTTATATTGCCTACCATGCATAAAGAAATAAGAACAAACACGCTGAGCTAAGCTGCAGGCACTTCATGCTTGCTCTGTCCTAAAATGTTGTTCCCTGATACCAGAGACCACTAGGTACTTCTTACATAAGCTTAATGTTAGGAAAAAGAGTGATAAGATTTTTTTTTTTTTTTATTTCATTCAGTATGTAAATCTGTTGAAGAATATGTTTGGGGATCTATGATAGTGTTTCTTGTGGCATATGGTGGATAAAGATATAATTTATTGTTGTGTATTGTTTTATTATAATTGTTTTGATTTAGGCCCGGTTTTAATTTGTCCATGTCAATTTTATATTTTGTTTAGTACTATTTTAATTGTACTAACCTTTTTTATATTTTGGACCTTTCAATTATGTTGATCTTGCTGTATATATGCAATATCATCATGCAGTGATTCTGCAGGTCTGTAGCTGCTTGTTCTATTGAATATCCCTTAGTCTAAAGTAACTCGGTAATTGAGTCATTTTTTCAGTAGATACTTTCTTACTCTTACTCAAGTAGGTTTTTGGATGACTACTGTCACACGACGTGACACACCCCTGGAAGGAGAGAAGAGCCAGACACAGGGAGATACGGAAAGTCCGGATTGCACCGGTATTTTATTTAATGTAGCGGAAGCTAGAGAGAGAGGGCATGAGTGAAAAAAGGCCTCGCCCATTCCCATGGGTAAGAAAGGCTATATAAATCAAACCAAACTGCAGCTTTTCAGCTTTTCTGCTCAGCTTTTACAAACACCACTCTCTCTCATATCATCACAATGGTTCCTCGGTCTCAGCCACCTACTGTAGAAAGAAGCCTGGGCTCATTCTCAGCGTAGTCCAGATGTGTGCATCTTAACCAGTCGGCATGGTCCTTGGATTGCCCTACTTCCTGCCACAACTACTTTTACTCTTACTCAAGTAATTATTATTTTAAAGTAACTTACTTGAGTACAGTTTGGTGACTCTACCCACCTCAGAATTTAACCACAAAGAGCATATTGTCTGTCTGAATAAGACATGTTCGGTTTCAGGTTATCAGAAACAGTTTCCGTTCAATTTGAAGAAATGTAAACGTTGTCCAATGTTACTATTGTGAAGTATGTGTGTGACATTTGTATCAGAGGCATGGCACAACTGTAACGATGAAAAATAAGTGAATTAATCGTTAATATGTGCATTATTTACCAGCACCAAAACACCTGGCTCAAAAGAGTATATCCTGCATGGATGTTTAAACCAGCAACCAATTAGGAATTCAATTTATTTTAGTTTATTTGTGAGAATGGATGAGTTGTGGTTTCTCGTTTTTGTTTCTTGTCTGTATTCTGTGAACAAGAGACAAAAATGCACATGTTACAGATAAATCAATGGTTAAAACTATTCATCTGAGTTGTGTATAAATAGAGACAAAACATAATCATGATTTAAATGTCCATGTTCACTTGTTTTAAAACCAACCGCAAGCTAGCAAATCTGATTCACTGTAATGTGTTTCAATAGCCTAACGTCGGCTATTGTAATAGAATGGCTTCTCATTGCTTTTCAATTTATGCGAGTAAGCAATACAAGCCAAACATATGCAGACTTCAGGCCAGGGGATACATGGTAAAAATTATAGGTGCTCCGCTTTAATGAGCACAAACATTAAAGAGAAAACAAAAAACCCTACAGATACTTTTCTTGTACAACTCGCTCAGAGTTTACTTTATATAGGTCAGAGTTTGATGCAGAGGGCTGAAATTTTCAGGCTAGTTAGAGGAGAACACATTGAAGTGTATGAACGCATTTTCACACCCGAGCTTATATTGTTGGGTAAGAAAATGCATGTGTTACAATTGTGAAGCGTTATAATTGTGCCGATATAATTTATGGTATTCTCCCCTAGAATACCATAAATAGGAAAACGCGTAAAATTAATGAATGTCAGTAAAATTGTGTTCATTTTAGTGTGGAGAAGTTCGATTCTTTGAAATGAACGAAACAAAATGAATTTAGTCGTTTTATTTGCCTGAACTCACCATAATCTTGATTTAGCAAAATACTAGCTACTAGGTGGCTCCAGCACGCATCACTGACTTAAAAAATCAGAAAACTGTAGCCTACCACTTAGGCACTGCGTCTTATTTTTGTAGGCCGTCTATTTAGCACTGCCTAAATATGTGAGATCTAAGAAAACCATGACTGCTTGATGTGTATTTTGATAGCACTGGCATACAGTATATCCATTTATATATCCCAACAATGACTACGCATTTACTGATAGAAATGTAAATAAATATTGTCTCTTCGAACCTGGCACTATGAAGCCCAGAGTTTGGACACACCTTAGAGAAATGGCACTTCAAGTCAAGGTGCTACACAGAAAAACGGTAAAGAAATAAATTAGGCTAATCTAATTATTAACAGTAATATGTTAAAGAATATTATCACTTAAGTATAACCAGTACGGGGGCTTATTTATGTCTGGCCTGTTTGTAATTGCTCAGTTGTTCAGCTTTGAATAACAATTTACTTTATTTCGGACATTTTGCGTATCGTTTCAAATGCTCGGCATGTAACATGATGAATCACCAACACGCTAGACCATATATATAAGACCTGGTTATGACCAGAAACGTTCGCCAGTCATTAATGAATTGAGGTAATATCAAATTATGCTAAATAATATGTGTAAAGTCAATGTGCGTAATGTTAAATAATCATGCCCCCGACCAATTGTTAAATCAATTGTTCTGTACAGATATTTATGCATAACATTATGAGCGGAATGTAAGCTCAAACTGATTATTTAAATCCCTGAAGACCATAAAAATGAATGTGGCAGCAGGTATCTTGTATAGCATTATAGCAACAGCCTCTTGGGGTTGAATGTGGAAATTAAATTTCAGTGAATATAATGTATGGATAGAAGAGAAACACAATAATATATCTATTTTAGGACATTATACGTTTTGCAGTCCACCTGATACCCCAACCCTCGCCGCAAAAAAATAAAAAGACACAAAAAATACATCATTTAGAAAAACGACATAGTACCTATAGTACCTCTAGTACCTAGTCTTTCATAAAAAATAATAATAAAAAACATGTATTAGCTGCCTACCTAAACAAAACACTAGGGACACCCTTTTGTTCAAAAGGGGACTTGAGACCCCATCATTACCGCTCATTATCACTGACTAGTTTGACAACCTTACGGACCAGAAAAAAAGAAAAGAAAAAAATCTTTTCACTTATCCCTTTCTGGCTTTCCCTCGCTCAAGCTACTTTCCGTCCTCGAGCTGAATAGAACGCCAAGTCCTTTTAAAACTGACTTCCTCTTCCCATTTAACGCAGAAAAAAATATTTTGGCCTTTGATTTGTTTCCGATTGAAAGACACTAATAACACAGCTTACCTCATTTGCAGAAATTAATTACAAACACACCTGCTCTCGAGGTCAAATAACTGGCAGAAACAGAACGCAGACTTTAAAAGGTTGTAGGGTATATTCAGTATTTACTTAACCTATAGGCCTAATCATTACAAATATTGTGCATGTACCTTGGTGGCACAGTAACCTCCCCCCCCCCCCCCTCCCCAACACACACACACACACACACACCACACCCCCTCTCTCTCTCTCTCTCACACACACACACAGACGCATACACACACTGTACCAGCAGCAGCAACTCACAACAACTCAACAACAACAATATAATAATAAAATAAAAACGTTATTACAATTATTAATAGTATGATAGTAATAATAATACATCCCGATTGTGTTTTTGTTTTTATTTTCCTTTTAAAATGTAGATTATCCGTATTGTTAACAGTGAGATTACCATGTGATATGTGTTACCTTTGGGTTGTGCCCGTGCTGATACGCTAAAGCATCATTTTAAAATAATTTTAATTAAAACACTCTGTCTGGATTGATTTAACGTTGCACATTTGTACTCTGTTTTGACTCCTCTGTGGGAAGGAACGGGAACAATCTTTGATTAAGCAATAGTTAATTTCATTCATAACATTAAAAAACATGAACAACTAAAGACTAAACTGTTTTCGAACACTGATTACACTTCACACTTCCTGGGTAATACTGCATCCCTCAAAAAGGTAACAAGACTGAATTATGTGTTATGGTGGTCACGAGGACCAACTGCTTGTGACTCGTCCTTTTTCTGACCTTAAACTGTCAAACTGGATTACATGACGCGGACCAGGCCAATTAGAAGGCACAATAAACGTGTCGCACTCTGTGTCAAATCAGATTAAACAAGCAAAACAATTTTCGGAAAAAAGGCTAGCTACTTTACTGTATATAGGCCATGGGATGTTTAACTGAAAATGCGAAAATTAATCGACTGTATAGACTCCTGTATGAAACATAGACAAACAGAAAAAAGAAAAAACTGAATTCCTTAGGCATATATTTTTGACGGATAAATTCATCATATGTAATTATAAAATTATAAATATTTTGGACAATACGGCTTTATTATTTATTTTAGTGCCTGATTTATATTCAAGCACGTTTATTTTCCTTTAGCCTATCTTTAACCATATCTGCTCTTCCATAAACCAGTTAACATTTATTGGGGGATTACGGCTGATATGTTTCATTCACTCGTCTTTGTGACAGTCTTCTGTGAAAAGCGCTACACAAAAAATACATTGAATTTAGGCTACAGTAGGCCGACATGCACCCGACTCTGTCATAGATTTAGCTTATTATATTTCGATTCAAATTATATTATTAGACACAAGGAGTCCAGTTAAGTCCAACTGAGAAAATCATAATAATAATAATAATAATAATAATAATAATAATAATAATAATAATAATAATAGCCTAATAATACCAATACTACTACTACTACTAGGCCTACTACTACTACTACTACTAATAATAATAATAATAATAATAATAATAATAATAGCTATGTTATTCACAATTCAACACTCTTGTAATAAAATGTCATCTTCACTTATTTGATGGACAAATTATTTATTTACATGTTTAATGAAATATTCATATATGTCCACCACCACTCAGTGACCAGTGACACACGTTCTACGTTTCAACTCTGCACAACGAAAAGCTAAATAAATCATTTAAATAAGCCAATAAACACCCATTTGAAAAAAGGACTGAATAAAAAAGTGATCTGAACTTGAAATAGCTTAAGAATTGGCGTGCAGATGCTCGCACTATTGTCTTGTCGAATGTTTTGTATTTTCATTTCAGGCACCTGATTTTCGTTCCTTTAAAAAGGGATCCGTTTCAACTGTCAATCATTTTAATTTTATTTCAGGTGACAATTTTTATTTTGCGTTTAAATACGTCTCCTATAGGAAAACTTACCATCGAGAAAAGGAAAATGTAAATTGAAATGATACATTAAGACATGTCATTTTGGGTGGAGCTTATCGATTTGGCAGCCTTCGGATTAAATTCTCCTCATTCTTCAAGGTAGGCACTGTTGTTCTGTTTTGCTGTATCAATGCACTTCCTAACGTATGGATATTCAGTTGTATATGTGGTCAGACGCCGGCTGGCCGAGCGCGCAGTTAGATGTCACATTCGCTGTCGCTGGAAGTCATGGAGACGGCCGAGGTGGCGGCTTTCCTGGTAAGACTGGTCTCGGGACTGGATGCTGTGCCGAGTCGATCCAGAGTGCCGTCATCTTCCACTAGAGACCGAACTGAGCCATGGGATAGAACTTGCTGCTGTAGCCTTGACAAAAGATGAAAAGGTCAAGTCAGCATAATCAGACGTGGTAATGCGTAGGCTATAATTTATTTTAAACCGCAATCTGAAAAACTTTGCGTGTGTGTCGGTGACTGTATCACTCCAGTAAAGGGTCCATACATAACTGTGAAAAGCATTAAGAAAATGCCTCGGAAGAACAAATATGGCCGGTTTTTGCTTTATTTCGTTTTTATATGAAGAATTAAATCAAGAAATACGAATAATTCACCTCACAGATTTGCATACATTCGGAAGTCATTGTGTCAAATCCTGACACAAAAAACATTAGTATCAGTGAATTGAAAACTGCATTTTAACATAGCCTAGAGTTTTCCTGCTGAAAAAAAACAGCTCAAGCTATGTTTTGAAACAGCTGGCAGCTGGTATTTTCAAGCTAGTTATAGCTGGATTTTATACCAACGTTAACAATGTTTAAATGTTGCTTTTTGTCAGATTCCCCGAAATACTACACAAATAACGCTCGGCCACCATTGGCCACATTGTCCATTATAATTACACTTCAGATCCATATAAAAAATACGTACCCATATAAACAAATACTCAAATATATAAATGTATAGGCATATACACACACGCATACACAATACGTATAAAATTTGCTAGGCCTACAGAAAATTTTAAATGAAATAGGCTGAACCTTCAATATATTTTAAACCTTCCATATATTTTACGAGAATTATAATTCCATGCTCATAAAAGCATTTAAAACATTTTTTTCTTGTAGTCGGGTTCAGAATTTGTGTGAGCAAGTGTGAAAATGTGCGTAAATACAGAGCAGTTTACAATTGTTTACTTGTTTACATATGAAGAACTCCTCGTCACAGAAAACGGAAGTTTCAGTGAAATGGGATTGCACACATACACACCTGTTTTTTGCGGCTGCAGCTCTGTCTCTTTGTCTACGATTTTTGAACCAGTTTCCAACTTGTGTGGGAGTCAGTCCGGTAGCCTGAGCAAGCTCCCTCTTTTTGCTCGGGTTTGGATATGGATCCTGAAGGTACCATTCTCTGAGCAAATGTCGGATTCTCTCCTTGAAGCAGTGAGTCTTTTGTTCACCATCCCAAATTGTCCGGGGCAGAGGGAACTTCTTCCTCACCCTGTATTTATCCACCGGTCCTAGCGGGCGGCCCCTCAGCTTCTCCGCCTCCTGGTAGTGCGACTCCAGCCAAAGGGCCTGCAGTTTGGAATGAGACTCTTTGGTAAATTTGTGGCTTTCTAAGATATGGTAGAGCTCGCGAAAATTCCCAGTGTGGAAAGCCACAATGGCCCGCGCCCGCAAGACCGACTCGTTCTTGTAGAGGACGTCGCAGGCAGCCGGAGCGACAGGCAGCGACCAGAGGAAGCGACCGAGCCTTTCAACGTCCCCACTCTCCTCTAAAGTCTCGCAAACCCCCGCTACCTGCTGGGGGCTAAAATTCAAGATTGGCAGCTGAAACATGGAGTCTTCTCTTTTCCCCGCGGTCTCTTCTTCTCGCACACACTCTTTCGATCCAGCGATGCTTCTCGGATCCAAACAAATGCAATCCCACAGTCAAAAAATCTACCGTGAAAAATACCAGGAAAGGATGCCCTCTGCCCAATGGGCGAATTTGGGGGTTCGATCGTACGGAAATATAAATTCAGATCCGTGATGGTTTTAAAGGGAAAAAGACATTCAACCCACTGCTGATTTTCTATTGGACTTGGCAGATCGGTTGCGTAGTTCCTATGGATGCCTGTCAGTCACTGTCAAGTTTGCCAATCATGTGTAAAGGGCGAAAACAGACTTCAGGACCTCCCCGAGCTCGACAGCGCCTTTAAATTCTCTATATTAAGAGCTTTGCCTTTATTTGTCTTCAAACATTAAGGTCCATTGGATGCTAGCCCGCCGTGCGCCTGCCCCTTTGCCGACTGTATATTTAGGATATTAGTATTCCACTAAAATTAAAACCATATAAACAGGAGTGGGTTTCTTTTCTTCAGAAAATAAAGACCAGGCTGACTTCTGTTCCTTTAGTATCCAGCATAACCTGCGACGAGGCATAACCTTTCCTGCCTACTGCATATCTGAACGTATTCTCGGTGATTCGCGGAATATCAGTCCGGGAAACATCACGTAATAATTCGATTCAATTAAAAATTATGGCAACATCACTCTGAAGCGAATTAAACTGGGAATAAAAATAAATAAAATCTGTAAAATAATACGGTGTGTATTGGAATCCAAATTGACGTATAAAAAGCGACGATTATTCACTTTAACTGTGAACTTGGAAACGTCGCCCATTCCAGTGTGAGTCAATAGTCGGTCACGGCAAGTTAAACGTGCATTGCAGTATGAAACATCATAACAAAACCAAGTAAAACCAAAATAATCGTCCAGCTTCGCTCGAGGATTACAATGCGTATGCCAGTCAACACAAGATGAGCTGTATCGGCGCCGTGCAAAATTATTCAGAGTAGCATTGGACTCGCAGCGTATTGTGTCTGCGGATTTATAATTCTGCCGTGCCTCTCCGTTTGCGCGCGTGGGCGTAGTCATTTTCGCGACAATATATTTATTTTCTACATCACAAGTAGGCTAATTCTAAATAGGCCTATAATGTCTGAACTGGGTTTATACCTCTTACCCCTTTTCCCTTATCCGCACAATTCTCTGGGCATGATCCATAATTTAAAGATTAAAAAGTACTTATTTATTTAGGCTGAGTGCTGGGTGTTGTACGGCAGGCTGTTCGGGTTTAGTATCAGATACACTTCGCTTTGTGTGCACGCTGATTTGGTAAATAAGAAGGCGGATGAATAGCGCAGATGGTTTGAAGTGTCGGGTCAGATTATTTCATGGCTGGGTACAGTGGAAAGTTCACTCTGACGGAAAGCCCTGATATTATTTTCACAGATCCACACGGTACAGCTGAAGAAAGCGCTCCGGGCGCTTTTACTTGGTTATGGGAGTGTAGTGGTTCGGGTCATGGAACTGCCTTCTGTACAATACGATGCTCATTTCCATACGCGCCCTGTGGCCCCGAGGAATTACGCCTATTTAATGCATACTGAAATATATCTGCAACCTCGCAATGCAGAATACATTCCATGTCCAATAGCTACACTTTTAATGAAATATTAAACTTGATTGATATGAAACTCAACTTGAACTACAATGCACAACCAATGTTATATTTTACACAATTAAATGTAGCGTGCGATAATTTTCGGCGACTCAGAATATATCCACCAAATTCATTGTATCGTATGCAAGTACAAAACCGAAAGAAGGAATTCTGTGAAGTTGTTGCTTTGAAATTCTTCAAAATTGTAATAACGCGTGTTACCATGGAAATAAGAAATGAAAATGCATCAAGCAAATTAAAATGGCGGATAAGTTGTTCTATTTTGCTTTTAAGTACAACTGCTTTTATAATTCAGGGTTAAAACACCATGGATGTTGTTTTAGGCTACGGCAAGTCAAGTAGGCCTACAAGAGTGAACTAACACTCAAAATTCTCCAGCACATACCTGCCTGCCGGCTCACCATTAAACATATGCACAGTGATAAATGTTTGGTGGAACTGTCCCTTACGAATTCCAATTACTACAGATTCCGCCGCGGATGAATACGTAAAAATAAAGGATTTTGGAATCGCTCAGAAATTAGTCTAAGAACGGGGTCACGAGACAAAGAGTCGCGACGTGCATAGTAGCATTGTATTGTGGGACCGAGGCCCTGCATATTAAACATTTAATTTGATAAATCTTTCATCTCTAGGCCTATGCGTAAGATCCTAATGAACACACTTGACGTGGCCAAGACACATTTTCCTCCGGTAGTAATAGGTTTCTGGGACAGTGGAAGCGGCGCAACCCCTCGACTTGAGTCTGATTAACAGACAAAAATAATTTCCTTTCTTGTCCCAACACGAGGTTAGGTACATTAATACAGAAAGTTAAAAATGCATAAAATGTACAAAAATGTCACTGGGGTGGTACCAAATACGTGCGAAAAATTGCACCTTAACCAGTAATAAATAATTCATTTGTACCGTTTTCTACCGCAAAAGGTAGCCGACTTTTTAGTACACAAGTAGTACTTTACTTTGGAAAATTAGTTCCTTAAAGAACAGAACTCTACCCCCAATGTACCTTTATTCCTGAGAGTGTGGAAATGAACGTGAAACATTATTTTAAAGTCACATTTTCATAACGCAGAACAATAAATAGCAATAGTAAGTAGTTTAAATGAAACCTGTAATCTATCAAATACCATTGTATTTTGTAACAAACAGATACATCGCAAATTCATTGCTTACAATTGGATACTGTAATTGCGGGCAAGGCCGGCCCACATAACAAAACGTAATTATCATAATAATAGCAACAACAACAATACCACCATTATACTGCTACTGCTGCTATCATAATACAGACACGGAAATACAACCACTATATACACACACGGAACAGTTTTGAAACTCAATATTTTTATTAAGATGACGCCATATTTTATCACAAATCGAATACATGTATTGTATCGGCCGAATTCGAATTGTCAATGAATGAGCGAATTAATAAATTAATTAATGAAGCACACACCCACACATCTATATGTATATGTATTATTATTAGTAGTAGTAGTAGTCGTCGTCGTCGTAGCAGCTATTATAAGGAGAGACGCGAAAAATGAGATTCGTTCAGTTCTAGCTCCAGTGAAAAACGTAATTGTAGGCTACCTGCCGGTTTGTTTTAATCTGGGAATTTACTATTATAATTATACACTTTAACTATGAAACTACTTTATAAGATAGAAACATGCATTTTAAATGTGACACGAACCTTTCTAAAAGCCTTCCTTCGCTCACGCACAGTCAAGTTCACCAAAGACCCAAATAAAAAAATTATTCATACTAGAGTTGCCAATAGGTGTCATTCACGACGAGTAAAATGGGCTTTAAGTCGGTGAAGGTGATAGAATCAGAAGAGAAGACAGGAGGAGGGTTAAATCAGAGTGCAAAGAGAAGAAGAGATTAGAACAGAAGGTATTGAAAGATATTATTATCATTATTTTCATTATTATTTGTGTAATGTTCCGTATGCCAAGAACAATTAAGTCAAATATATACTTAATATAAGCAAAGACAGGCTGAACACAATAATACATAAGGCTACGAAGAATTGTAAGCAAGAGTGAAAAGATGATTTATGTCATTTCAAGATTTTAGGCCTAACTACATGACAGCATTGACACATGAATACCCTTCAATAAATCTTCTTCAATGACACTTTTTGGAGCACCAGACATTTATTGGTCAAAAGAGTATAGCAGGAAGAATAGCATGAAGCCAAACTTGTATCCTCCTATCACCTGAAAATTAATTTGTGTCCTAAAGGGGACATGATTCTTTGATCTTAATCTCATGAGCCATATATGTGGCTTTTGAAATCTAAACCGCAAGGGACATTCATTAAAAATATGTTCGCTGCAATACATTTTTGTCATCCAAGACACTTGTCTATGAGAGAAAAGAAAAGGTTTGCTGTATATGGAAGAGTTATAATCAATGACACAAATAATAATAATAATAATAATAATTCTAATTATCAGTAGTAGTAAATGTGGGTCCTATAGAGGATGTGGCAACACTTGACCTTCGCAGCGTCGACTATCGTCATCCTTGCAGCATACACATTTACAGAGTTTACAGAGTTCATACACACGATAGAGAGAAGACAGAACATGAGATTCCATCTTTCATCTTTCCATCGCTTAACTCTGAGGAAACGACAGTATGCTTATTTTGGATGGGCGGCGTGTTCTGAGCCAGGCCGCAGCCAGCTGAAGGAGTCGGGGAAGAGAGCAGCAGCAGAGCGAGGGGTCTGCCGGTGACCCAGATTCTCCCGGATAGACTGCGATTCCCAGCAGCCTCGGGAGCCCCCTTCTGCGGCCCTCTCAGAAGAGAGGCGCCAGCCACATCAGCCGTGCGTGTGTTTGGCGCATCGCAATTACAGACCCGGATCAAATACGTAGCTGCTTCAGTTTCAAATACTTTTCTGTGCTCCAGTGGTCATGCCAAGAGGACCTGAAGGCACGGCTTGCACTGTTTGAGAGTAATTTCATAGGTTCTAATACACCAGACAAGCTAATCAAACCGTGTAGAAAAGCATTTGAATCAGAAACAATTACGTATTTGATACAGGTCTGCACAGCAATACAGATAACTGCCCAGCAAGCTCTCTGGTTTTCCCCTGGGCACAGACAACTGCCTCGTGGACATTGTCTGTCCTGACCCCTGAAGGTCATGGACGGGGGGGTGCGGTTAATCCAGACCTGGGCCAAATATGCAATAATTTTCGCCCTCTGTGGTGCGTCATCAATGTGTCAGCCACTCAGACTTAATGGGAGTAACAGTGAATGGCTGATGAACAATACCATCTCAGAAACCGGTGAATGCACTGCTCGGCGTGCATTGAAAAGAGACTGTGGGTCATTTTCCTGTGACAGATCAGTCCAAGGGGAACGCTCGTACTGCATCAGTCCTGTGAAAGAGAAAAGGACATAACCTCTGGCTCTACTGGTTGCCCTGCATGTCCATCTTCGCTCAACTGCTGCCCACTAACTGAAATCTGGCACTTCACTGGGAAATATACTGAACCCTAGAAAAAGGGTATATTCCATAGCTCAACACCACAAAGTATTGTGGTTGATGCTCATTTAGAACACAGTATACTTCCATGCCTGTTAAGGCTGGCTTGTTTATGGAATGGTGTACTTCCTGTGACGTTCAGCTGATGTGTGGTGAGTTTTCTGGTGCAAAATGGCTGCCATTGCATCATCCAGGTGGGTGCTACACATTGGTGGTGGTTGAGGTGAGTTTGCCCCTCACTTTAAAGCGCTTTGAGTTGCCAGATGGTGAGAAAAGTGTGATATAAATGCAAGGAATTATTATTATTATTATTATTATTCATAAATACAATTATTATTATTATTAAGCATACAGTACATAGTTTCCAATGGCCGCTGTCAGCTGGTGAGTGAGAAACATTGCCTAGTGTTGGCTTTGCATTCCACTGTCTGATATCAACTTTCTAATTATGGTATTGTTTCCAGAAGCCGCATTAGCAACCTTCTGGCGGCCTGGTTCGGTAAGCTATAAGCATGAACAAAGCAGCAAAAGCAACAACAACAAAAAAGGAAAAAAAAAACCCGTTATACTAAGCCATCTGCAAGATTTGAGGGATAATTCCCAGAGTTTTTATGCCCATATGCCCACAGCCCAAGCCTTTTACACAGTGCAATCCTCAGATTTACGGTAACAGAGAACACTTCTTATAAACAGGCCCACTGGCCTCCATTCCATAATCTCCTGCATGAGAGAATGCACTGAACAATGCATATACTTGCTCACACAGTGAACATATACCCCTGACCCAGCACTGGCGTTTCTGGCTCACGGTTTTCCCCCTTTATTCTTTACATTTCGGTTGTGGTGTTTCTTTTTAGTTCATTCTGTTTTCTTTATATATAATTACAAGTGAGGGATTCCTTTCAAAGCTGTTTTCCAAGTGGCCTTCAGTGTATTCAGCGAAGGAGAAGGAGCTGTTTAGTTTTCACCACCAAAGGGTCCTCGCATAGCTCGATAACATGTATAAATACTGTAGGTTAACTTATTAAAAGCCAAAATGGCGCATAAAATGTGTTCAGGCACCCCGGGGATTAGGACAGTCACTATTACAGCATATTGTGCATCTAGAGAACATGAGAGGCTTTATTTAATGTTGTAAGTAAGGATGATAATAGTACACCAGGTCAAAGGTTAAGATCCACTCATTCAAACTGCTGTTCCCTATTTTCAGGATGTGTGTTCAGTGGGCTGGTGGAATGGATAGTTCTGAACACTGAATGGATGGTAATGCTTGCAGAGATGTTCCTACATAACAGATACTTAAGGGTTTAATGTGGAAATGACCAGTTTCCCAAAACACACCGATTAATGTGAAAAGCATTCAGATACTTCAAACCTGTGCATATGGTATACTGTCTATACTAAATACTCAATATTGTAGTGTACTTAGTGTGCATGTAATCAAATATCTTGATCCTCTTGGGTTACTTCAACCTGAACTTGGAATCCACCCAGTCCACCTACCCCTCCCTCTGGTCTTCCTTTGACCTTCCTCTCACACATTCTCCTCCCACCCACAAAGCAGGCAACCTTCTCGACCTGGTTTTCACAAGGTGTTGCACAACAACCAACCTCTCAGAAACAGCCCTCCATATCGCTGACCATTCTTTCTCTTTTTCTCTCCCACTCTCCTCTAACACTAATCCATCCCTCCCACCGTCACTTGCCGGCGCAAGCCATGCCACCTGTCTACCTCCACCCTCTCCACGTAATCCTCTTCTCCCAATCATCTGTGGAGTGTTTCTCTCGGCTGTCTGCCGACGATGCTGCCACTACCTCCATGACTTCTCCCTCATCTTCCTTTGACTCTCTGTGTCCCCTCACTACCAAATTAGCCCAGGCCTCCCCCAGTCCTTGGCTTTCTGATGCTCTACGAGCTGACCGAACCAAACTGCGGGTAGCGGAGAGAAAATGGAAAACAATTTGGTCTCCCCAGTCACACGGCTTCCTTCCATGCCCTCTTATCATCCTTCTCTTCCTCTATCTCTCTAGCTAAATCTCCCTTCTTTCACTCTGAGATTAATGCAGCTGCCTCTAACCCACGAAAACTGTTTTCAACCTTCTCCTCTATGCTCTACATGTGTTGTGACATATGTTGTAGGACTATTGAAAAAAAAGGAAAATAAATGCTCTGCTGGTCGTTGTTCTTGAGATTTTGGACTCTGTCTCCCTCACTCTTCCCTCTCTCCCACATCACCCTCGGGCATCTGACTACATGCGTGTTTTGCTATTTATGGATTTGATGCTTTTCACTTGTTGAAGATCATATGCATTTGTGAGTCGCTTTGGATTAAAAGCGTCTGCTAAATGACCAAAACGTAAAATGTAAATGTAAATGCACTAAGAGTGAACAGCAATTGTTATTACCACTTAAAAACTTCCAATGAACTTATGGTCAATTGATGGATTTTTCAAACTGTGTAAACTACTTAAGGTGTAGTTGTGTGCTTTTTTAAAGAAATCGTTGAAATACCAAACACATTCTTTCTAGAACACATCAATTGTGTAATGTAGTGTAATGTAGTTTCATACAAATATAATTATACAGCCTATGGAAGACTGCAGGAATGACAGAATTGGCCAATATAAAGGAGTCATGGCTTCATTTAGAATCAATTATAAATGTATGTGTAGCCTTACATAGCATCGCAAATCACCTGGATGTTGACGGATTGGGATGTCTTACAGTTCACCAAGGTAATTGCCTTTCAGGTCAACTGCCAACCAAGTAGGCAGCCATTCTGAATTTGTTCAATGACTTAATTACTGAAGGTTTTTTGGGCACCCCATCTAGAATGTCTTAGGACCACCCAAGGGACATCTGTGCCTTGAGGACATTTAAGTGCCTTTTAGATTAATTGGCAACTATTAACAGGCAGCCATTTTGAATTTGTTCAATAACATATGTTTATAATTTTTGGGCACCCTATCTGGAATGTCCTTTCCACCCAAGGGAAATCTATGCTCTTATCTGCCGGATAACGTTTTTCACTTTATACCCCCTACTATCTGGAAATCAGTTCATAATATAGGGCGGCACGGATGGTGCAGGTCCTGGGTTTGAATCCCGGTCAGCCGGGGCCTCTCTGTGTGGAGTTTGCATGTTCTCCCCGTGTCACGTGGGTTTCCTCCAGGTACTCCGGTTTCCTCCCACAGTCCAAAGACATGCAGGTTAGGCTGATTGGAGAGTCTAAATTGCCTGTGGGTATGAGTGTGTGAGTGAATGGTGTGTGTGCCCTGCGTTGGACTGGCGACCTGTCCGGGGTGTATTCCTGCCTTTCACCCAATGTATGCTGGGATAGGCTCCAGCCCCCCGGCAACCCTGTTCAGGATAAGTGGGTTAAGATAATGGATGGAATTCATAATATATTTTCAGTTTTTCAAATAATTAAAAAGACTAGAAAATCTAAATTAGTCTTGATCAGAGGAGAGGAATTCCAAGAGTAGTCAAATTAGGTATTTGACAGTTTTTCAGTCATTTGCTACAGTGCCACCATATTATTAGTTTGTGATTGATATACTAGTCATCTACAAACAGAGCAAGTGTTTTTCCTGTGGGCTTTTCAGCTATTAATTTGCCATGAAAAAGAGTAATAAATGATAATAAAGAATAATAAAAATGGACACTTTCCTTAAATACTCAAATACTTTTCCATGTTTCTAACCCACAGATCACTGACGGTCCTCACCTTCACCTGTCTCTCTTCCCCCCACAGAATCACTTAAATCTTTTTTTTAAGCTCTGATAAAAGGCAAAAATGGATAGGCTACAGCAGCAGAAGACCAATACATCTAAAAAATACATAATAAAGTGTTCACTGAGTGTAAGATTACCTAACAAAAGCAATTATTCTGTTATTGAGGGCCTAATCCACATCTGTTATGTCTTTTAGGCGTTAGTGGGCTCAGACAGGTATTTGCCAGCGATGGCTATCATAGTTTCTAATACACCGATTAAAAAGTGTGCAACCACCAGGGTGCACTGAGGACACTTGCTGGGGCGGATTAAGTTGTTTCATCTGAAACACAAACGTTTGGATTAGGGTCATTTAAATGAGTGAACGGGCTTGTACTGGCGACTCTGGGATATAACTCATGGAAAATTATGAGAGTGGAGAAACCACAAAGGATCAGGGCACCCTTGTTCAAGGCAAGTGTTATCTGAGATGGCTTATAGGGTGCCAAACAGATGATCGCGTGGCTGTACAAGACAGACTGCTGGACACTGAACCGGTCGAATCAACACTGAACACAAACAAATAGGTCTATGAAAACAGATGGATATACAGTATCAGGAAATACATGTGAAATCAAAAATAACTATGAATTACTAAAGTACTAATTTCTGAAATTCTGTCTAACAGACTTAGTTTTTGTTATATTTGTAATATGCTGTTCAAACATACAGTATTTGTTATCCACTATTGATATCGAAATTGGTACATATTGCCCGTGGGTGATCCCAGGGCATTCCAGATAGGGTGCCCAAAACAATCATAAACAGGAAGTATATTATTGAACAAGTTCAAAATGGCAGTCTATGTGGTTGCCGATTGACCTAAAAGGAACTGAAAATACCTCATAACAGCATGGAATGTCCCTGGAGTCATCGTATTTATTGGAGATTAGAAATGTGTTCTTTGAAAAACAATTATTCGGATTAAGCCAATTTAGAGCAAACAGGTTGAAACAAGTTAATTTAAATGAACAGGCACTGTTTGACAGCATTCATTCAGTTTTCGCTCTGAAACACTGTTCCCTAAGTGAAAGGGTGAATGAATGACAGGAAACTGAGAGAATTAATGTGAGAGTGAATGAGTATATATGAGTGAATGAGTATATATGAGTGAATTAATTATTGGGAGGGGAAGGCAGTATGTTGATGAATAAATAAATCTGTCCATGAGGGCAAGTATTGTTCTATGGTTTCATCAACATTTAAAGGCGTTTTGGGAGGGGTTCTTTCTGTCCTCTGTCCACACATATATCGAGTACTGCTAATGTTTATGCCTAATAAGTTGGTTGCCTTCATTAAATTACTTTAAAAACAGAGCATTTTATTTGTATTTAAACAGGTTTATTTAACCATGTCTGTGTGCCCCATAATAAAGGAAATAAAAAGTAAAAATGTCCATCTGGATATCCTTCCCTATCCAGACACTTACAGTGCAGTCCGTATGTGTTTGGACAGTTGGTACAATTTGAGTTATTTTGGTTCTTTTGGGATTTGAAATGAAAGAATACATGTGAGGTTAAAGTGCAGGCTGTCCCCTTTAATTTGAGGGTATATACTGTACATCCATATCTGGTGATGCATGCAGGAATCTTATCCCTTTTTAAGCATAGTTCCCCCCCTCCATTTTAGGGGACAAAAAGTAGTATTTTCCAAGGATGTTCACTGGGTGAATCCATAACTTGTTTCATGAGTCATCAGTTAACTTATGTTTATGCTTTCGATTTCGATCCTGCGCTCAATCTCACTGAGGTCTAGCCCTGTTATTTTTTCGCTCTGAACAAAAGCACCTGCACGCTACGCTAATTTAATGTGGATAACAGGCAAAATTAAGGAAGAGCAGCAGCATTGCCTAGCAACAGGCGTTCCCCACGGCGCTCCACTCGGGCCGTTCTACCGGGGACCGGCAGGGCCGCTCCTCACAAAGCCCCGCAATGTGTGGTCTTGGGGAACACAGGGCTCCCACATGCAGCGGGGCCTTTTTCCCTTTCCCCTACAGAGAGCCAGGAGGGGGTGGGGGGGCCAAAACCAGAAACAGGGCCCCCTGCTCAGCAGGGAAAATATAGGCATGTAATTGTGACCGAGGAGCACAATGGCGACGATGTCCTTTTTTTCACCGCGATTATTCGCCCGGGGCTTCCTGACGACCGCACTTTTGTCGCTCGGTAATTGGAGTGCATTCCGGCGGCGGAGAGGGGCAAACACCGAAAACGCTCCGAAGCTCTCAACCTCTTCTTTTCGGGGCTTCCGAGCGCCAAGGAAAGTAAATATGAACGCGCGCACACACTCACAAATGTGCGCATTGTGAAGTGGACGGCAAGGAGGGCTTCAGTGCAGACACTCGAGAGGGGATGCGTGCGTGTGAGGGAGAGGTGGGGGGGCACTCAGCGGAGGTCGTCGCAAATGAGTGAAGAAAGGCGTCGGGGTCAGAGCGATTCGGGTGAAGAGGATGGAAGGGTGTTCCTCCCGCCGTCCCTTCCCAAATGGGTCATTATGAAGAAAGAGGCCACTACCAGGCTTCGCTGCATCAACGGGCACATTCAAAAGCACCTCCAACTTCCTGCTCGATGCCTTAATCAGCACTCTATCCCTGTCCTTCTCCCTCCTCTTCCAGGGTATTGACGGCCAGGAGATTGCTGTGCTGTATGTAAAACAACGTTTAGCGTTTCATTTGAAACATTTTCAAACTGACAAAAAGTTTTCACCTAAGGAGGAAAAATGTGCCCCTCTGGTTATTGCAGGTTGTTTTTCTAGTGAGGATGTTTTTTTGTTTTTCAAGTGGCCAGAAGACACGCTTTTTGATACTCTCAGCTTAAATTCTCAATATATTTTATTTTTCACAGTTTCTTCAGGTCTGGTGTAACTTAGTGTCTCCAAATCTATCCAAAATTGCTAAATTGTGTATTGCTGTAAATAAAAAAACACTACAAATCAACTGTTTTGACTCATATAACTCATGTCAACTGCATCATTTTCAAGTGGGAATTACCATCTTTTCATCCAAAACCAATGCTTTTTGACCATTATAAAGTATACACATTTTTAAAATTTTTAATCTCAAGCAATCTTGACATCAGATTGAAAAATAATGCAAAAGGTTACCAGTGCTTCACATTCCTACCTAAACATGTACTCCGGCATCATCCTTCACTCTTGCACGTTTTCTGTACTTCTTTTGTTGGGGGGATTTCAACACTCAATTTGTGAGTGGCATGAATTCTAACAAAGCATGCCACTGTGAGCCAAGACGCTCGCTAGCTGCCCTGAGTATGCCAACACAGTGCTCCTATAAGCTACTAACAGCTAATACCCCCAATACAATTATTAGCAAAGGCTAACAGTTCTCTTTCACAGCCAATGCGAATAAAACAATATAAAAAATATGACACAATGCGAATAATTAAAATGTTACAAGCAGAGGTACGTACATCTTCACCATGTTCATATCCTATCTGTACATGTATTCCACATTTAGTTGCAGCATGACGTGGTATATTTACACAAGAATTCCTTGTCTATTTCACTATTCAGTGAACAGCATTTTTCACGGCTGTATTGGAATACCTTCGGGCTATTTTTAGCTTCATCTGGTTGCTATGACAGAATAAAATGTTTTGGTGGTGAAATGTCTGTATGCATCATTGAGTTTATGCTCCCAGATAGACACTATTGTCCGATGTGTCACGCGAGTTGCAGATGGGACTGGGCAGGGGGAGCTTGCTAACTGGCCAAACTAGGTAACAGTGATGGCACTAGAAACCCGTATTTTATTCGCTTTTCTTGTTTCACTTAGTAATAAATCTGGAATAAAAACTTTCTTCTCCCTACAACTGATCTAGGATCTGCTGATCCAGTCCTGACTCTAGGCCTGTACATTATAACAAAAAAATAATTGCAGGGTTATCATCCATCTATGCCCACAACCATTTTAACGACAGAAATCATTAGAGCTTAAATATTTGATGTGCCTTGCTTAAGAAAAAGGCCCTTTGCATATGTTGTATGGATGTTGATATGACATATGATGTCTAAACCTCTGATGGGCAATCTAGTTTTGTAGGCGTGCTGTGCTTGTGGTCTGAATTCTGTACAATGGCCCATAAGTACTTCAGCATTCCTTTAGCAAGATTAACTTTTCTGAGCAATAGGCAATACAATTATAAACTGTTGGAAATGCGAAGGAAATCAAGATAAGATAAAATACATTGATTAATTTGGTAACATCACACTGCTTTGTGACAGCTTCAGATTTTTACACTGAAATTTGCAGGTTCATTTTTCCATACCATGGCTGTGTCCCGGTTATGGCTCTATTCCCATTTTACACATGAAAGGCTATAAAGACTATACATCTCTGCCTTACGAAGGGTAACTGAAGCAGTTTAAGAGTCAAATACTTGAGGGTTAGATGTGTGCAGGCTCTGCTGGGGGCTGGGTCATAACCAAGTCACCTACGCCTTGTGTTGACAACTATGATGAAATGTAATACATCTCCAGCACATTGCTCAGGCCAGATTTAATTTGCTTTGAGGGGGATTCGCTTGTCTAGGTGTTTTAAAAATCTCTTTCACCGTCGAGACTTTGAGCTGACACCAATTAAAGAGATTATGTCTTCGGCTGAAAGGAGCCCCTGCCCAGCGCGCCATTATTGTATTTGACAAGGTCAACAGATCGCGGTACAACAGTGCATGACCTCACAGATTTGTATTCTGGTGCTTAAATACTGAGAAGACCGCTTCCTTAAGACAATGCAGCAACGGCACATCACTGGCTGCAGCGATGAAGTAGGCCAACAGCGGCAAATTCCGAATTGAAGATGGATGCTTCTTTGATTTCAAATGGAGGACAAGCTAAACATAATGATCCATAGTACAGCATAGTGCTTGAAGTAAATCTTCATCGATGTTCATAACATTTTACAACACGACATAAGCGACAAGGCCCTTCACGTCTTAAGGGGATTGTGATAATGCGTCTAAACAGAAGCAGACAGGTCCCTCAACGCAGGTGCAGATCCATAAGAGATACATACCATTGCATTGTACTGCCATTCAATAGGTCCTTTTGCTGACGTATAAGCAATGTGACATCACTTGAGCGAGCAGTTTGTTGAAAAATCCATTCTTAAGCACACCTGACACAAAGTACCACCAGCATGTTACATCTGACTGCAAATGCAGAGCTTCCTGTTTACAAACTCATCATTGTGGAACTGTGGAAGCCAGAGAAGAGCCGTTCTGCTGGATAATGAACTACCCTCAGGACGAAGTCACATACTCACAGGGGTTCAATGGACGAGAAACTAATCTTTACCAGTGTCTCCAGCCGTACAGGTGAACAAACTGATTTATACAGTAAAACTTTGAAACATTCTCCATATGTGAAAAAAGCCATTTGCTGATGTGGGAAAAGTATAAGTGCAAACACTTCACTCGTGGTACACTCTTTCGTATGTATATGCAGAGAGAATTTTTTGGCCATGTAATTCAGCGGGTGATACAGTCCAGGACAGGAAGACAATGGGCGTCATGCAAGAACATTTTCATATTCTTATCATACATTTTGTACCTTTTTAAAAAAAGAAGGGCTCATACGGGTGGGCCATATCGGGTTCAACAAATGCACTGAATTTCAGACTATCCTAAATGAAGATGTCCGTTATAATACAGTATATACGGTGCAGTAGGCGGGTTCTGTCAGATAGACGGCCAATGGGATTAACGAGAAGGGACGACTGGTTCCTTGATTGGGTGAGACTGCGTTTCCTTTGTTTTAGGCAAAACATAATATATCAGACCATTGATAAACTTTTGTAATTCTCATGTTAAACGGTCCTCTAAAATACGCTTCTGGAAACATTACAGGTGGGAAAAGAGCAATGCAGTAGCTGAATCTTGATTCCTATTTGATCTGAGTTTGATGTACCAGGCAAGCTGCGCTGACCTGCACTGCAAGGCTCTTATTTATGACTTGTACGACAGGTCAGGACCACCAGTAAATGCTGTTCCTACCAAAGAAAATGTTCTAAATAAGAGAAAATTGGTGAAAGCGCCAAGTTCTCTTAAACTACTTGTTTTAGGAGATTTAATAACAAATCCGTTCGCACGAGTGTATCTTGCATGAGGCCCATTGTGTTTAAGTCCCAGAAGCGTAATGCCCCAGGGTACAGGGGGAAACTGCTTCTCTTGCACCCCCAAGCAGCAGCCCACACATTATTTCCCATTAACAAAGGGCATTTCAGCCCATGGCCCTTCCAAGGAAAGTTGAGTAGTGCTGCATAGTTGAATTATGTCACAGGTTGGCACGCACCAGTTAATAAAGGAAGTATATCTACACCCAACTCTTCCAGAAATGTAAAATAAGGTGATTGCGCAACATTTGAAAGCCTTACTTTCGATGAACCAAATAATCAGTGAATAAGTTAAATCGTGTGGTACACTGGAAGAAATAAATAGAAAATTTGGGTTCATTCATAATTCAAAGGTTATGTTTTAGACTGCTGGTGCACAGAGCAGTGTGGTATGATGGCTTGTGAACAAAATTGACTAAGACTGTTCCAGTACATTCCATGACAGTTTCTTGACCTACCAATAGCCACGTAGTGGTACACTATGCCATAGGCTCGCAAAAACTAAAATAATTACGACGTAGTTTCATGTGCTACCTCTGCATCTGCTTTTAGGACTCGAAAAACTCTTATCTTTAGTTGACCAAGTGCTCTAGTTCCTAAACTCTAGTGGTAATGCCGTTAGTGGAGGGTCAGCTTGTGCAATCAGTCTGGGCAGGCAGTGATGAGCATACAGTTTGATTCTAAGAAGCATTTGCTGGGTTGTGCCACTGGACACAAAAGGACCTTCCACCATTTTAATGCTTTTATTTCTTTTTGGAAAATTTAAAATTTAATTTTTTTGCATTTCACAAAGTATGCCATCTATTTGTTGTAAAGTTGAAAAGCCAGAACGCATTTTAAAATTTGCCACGTTAATGTGTTTAGAACTTTGAGGCAAAGGTCATGCATAAAAGCTGCCAAATTTTTTGTTAATTTTAAACATTCAATAGCCACATACAGAATGCTCTGGCTCTTCTCTGCTGACTTGATTGATACAACACTACAAATAAAATGAAAAGAATAAACATTTTTAATGTCCCATCATTCATATTTCAACAATGTTAAGTGCAATCACATAAAAAGCTCCCAGGTCTTCAGGCTTTGAGAGAAAATTAAAAATACCTCAGACCATTACAAGCTGAAGAATTTCTCTGAATAGACGAGGAAAAACTCAAATCAGGCAAATAAGGTAGTAACCCATTTATTTAGTGGCACATTTTGCAAACTAGAAATGTATTTTCAAACTTGTCGGCAAAAAAAGAAAAAGAAAATAGAAGGAAGAAAAAAAAGCAACAATTCACAAGCGAGGAATGCAATTTGTTCAACTGACTCCAAACAAATAGTACAGTTTTTTCGGGTTAGGGAACAAAGCTTTTCACAAATATTTTTTTTTTCCTTTGGAATAAGTACATAATACAAAATATACATTTATTGAGCTTTCGTGTAAAGTCAATCACAGAGACCTCTAAGTAGCAGTTGAAACAACATAGACAATAATTTACTATAGCATTACACAATCTACATACAGGAAAATATTTCTGCAAATGTATGTATGACTACACATACAGACACATGCAGAAATAAAATGCATTTAATGGTTATATTTTTTTTATTGTTAAACATGACTTGAATTACTGTTTCAAATGAATTACATCTTCTAAAGGGTAAGCAATGAAACGTGCTTTCCAGGCCTCTATAGGGTGATTCTTTAAATAATTTAGACAATCGGTAAAAATTTCTTATTTGATGAAAAGAAATAAAACATACCCACAACCAAGAGAGAAAACAATGAGGTTTTTTTGTATGAATACCAACATAGCAAGTCAAGTTACTTCACAGGCAAAGGAACTAGCCTTGCAGGTGCTGGGATACTTAATTCAGTAAGGCAAAACGGTGAGCTTATCAGTGAGTTAAAGGTTAGCAAGGTGGGCTTCCAACTCTCGTCTCATAGTCAACCCACCTCTGCTCAGCTCAAAATGTATACCGATGCCAGAATAGAAACGCACAATTGACCCGCTTGAGTTTTAAAGTAGAACGTGTTCAAACGGGTGACTTTTTCCACACACAGTTATCCATTTGAACAGGTAACCGATTTTACCGGCTGGTTCCCAGTACTGTACATTTCTTTTGTTTTTGAACAATTCTCTAACCCCCCACCACCCCCCCTCAAAAAAACCCATAATGTCCACAAATCAGTGCAAATACAATTTTGTTTTTAATCTTTTTTTCTTTCTTTTTTTTTTTTTTTCTCACAACAGTGGTACATATTCCTAATAAATTACAAGTATATATTTTGAATATATTATTTTTGTGTATTTCCTAATAACATCCCATGTTACCTTTTATTTCTTAATTATTATTATTTATTATTGTTATTATTAGTTTTAGCAAACACATACCAACCAGGGAGCACATCCACCGTTATGTGTATCAATACATAATACAAAGGTCTTGGACAGAGTGGGGAGGGAGGGGGGTGATAAAAACAAATAAAGGAAAATAAAAGAAAAGTAAAACACCACTGAAAGCTTTTGTGTTTACACAATTTTTTCCCCTAGTACAAGTCAGTCGTATATTACTCCAGGGCACCCATTGGTTACAGTTCTTATTCTGTGAGTTTTTAACCTAAATTGTCGTTGTTCATTAAACCGTCATTGGGGGTGGGGGGAGGTGCTGTCACCACATCTCGGTAAGCGAAGTGCATCTACAAAACAGCAACTCAAAACAGATTAGGAACCAGCAAACGCCCATCCCCTCTTATACAATGACATACAGAAGAGTGAAAGGAATATGTGGGGATGCTGCATTTGACCAGAGCACAGAAACATAGAGGGCAAAAGCAAAAATCATTCTTACAGCCAGTGAAAGCCGGACAAAACCAGGAAGTGCATATACTGGTGTACGTGTATGAGGTATTGTAGTTTACTGTGTTAGACTGAGAAATTCAACTGCTGGGAGAATTGAGACAACTGAAAGTTAGATTGCCTAAACAACCTACCTCTAAAAAGTTCATTTAAAATAATCCCATCTTTCAGTTCAGTGTATGGCTTCAATGCTCGTAACCTGCTGCAAGACTGGGCTGCTAAAAAAAAAAAAAAAAAAAAAAAAAGGGCTTAAAATGAAATGAAAGCACACTTTATATCTTAAAAAGAAAACCTTGATATTTACCCCAACACCCATTTAAAATCATGCAACTGGAGTAAAAATTGAAATTCTGCTCCTAATATAGCACTGACACCTATGGACACAATGCTTCTATTGTACAAAATGCTGCCTTTTCTCTCCTATTCAAAATGTAAATATAGAAATGCAATATAACATTTATAATGCATTAAAAAAAAAAAATAATAATAATTGTCTTTCCATTCGGACAAGGTTGGAAAAAAACAAAAACAAAGCATTAACAGTGAACCTACTGGGAAAGAAAATACGGAATTGGAGTTCCTTCTCCAAAGTTTTTGCACATCAATAGATGAACACGAACACACTTGTGAATTAATTTGCCAGACTAATAGTTTCAGAACTAAAAGCTTGTGAAGAAAATGAATGCATAGAATTCAATTTGATCCTAAAATTACCCTTTACAAATGTGATCATTTGCTAAAGCCACCTCACATCATTGATGGGGAAACCCCAACAAAAGAGCTGCAAATATCTGGGCATTCTGGCCGTACAATATCATGTTAGGTTGGTTCCCTATGTACAAAGAAAAACAAGGGGGGACAGTAGCACTATTTACTGTTGCAAACGGCCATAAAATACATACAAGAGAGATACGTTGACATGAGACATACTTTACTTCCTGCAGTCCAACAGACGGTTGATGTTCCCATACTAATTTAAGGCATGGCTTTTGTGCACAGGTTAAGTCACATACAGTCTCGGGGAAAAATGGAAAAGATTCATTGTTGATCTGAGAGAAGGACTGCATTTCAGAAATGCAAGATGGATGAGCAAAAAATGTAAAATGTCAAAGTAAAACATATACTTTCCACACTGCCTTCCTGTTCAGCTATTACTTAATTTCAGTGTAATTGTTGCTTTGCTCTTTGTTTCTGTGTAACAATTCACACTTTGGGGGAAAGGGGGGGGGGGGGGGGGTTGGTTGAGTTCCGGTTTTACCACATCATTACACTTTTATCCTGAGCTGAAGAGTGCAACTGGATTTTTGAAATTCGCTTTGTTTTTGCTTTGTTACTATGGTCTCAAACTCCAAGACGAATCATCCATTCCAGACGTTCTGCTCATTCTTCTCCCTCAAATATGACATGCTCACTAGGCTGTGTGTGTGTGTGTGTGTGTGTGTGTGTGTGTGTGTGTGTGTGTGTGTGTGTGTGTGTGTGTGTGTGTCTAAGTTACCATCTTGGTTATGGGTCCACAGACTTGGTCTGGAGAGTGCAGGTTTAAGATCATGATCATGAATCATGAATTGTGACTCTCGCTTGGTAAAATCCTAATTTACAATGAAACTACTTTTAAAAAGCCCACTTAACATGTGTGTTTTTCCACATGGGGTTAACCTTAGTAGATTGTCAGCTTTAAATATAATTTTCTTTCTCCCCATAACTGGATTACCCTGTATTCATAATAAGAATTGAGCCTATTATTCAGAAGCCAACAAGATAATCCACGCAAAACAGCTTTACCCCAGTAAACCTTTGCCTTTCTGTCCAACTTGCTGTAGGCAAGGGTTCCAATCAAACCACAGTGTGCTTTGACTTTTACCTTTGAGCCACAAATTTAGGCAGCTGCAGCTTCCCCGTTAGACTTGCGCGGAAAGAGCTTGGCGGTGAAAACAAACAAATCGACGCACGATGATAAATAAGGTAAGGTAAAGGCTCGCTGAAATTCATGACTCAAAAGTTAAGGATGAAGCGGACTGCTTTGTGCCCAAATCCTTGATTTTAGATACAAAGGAGAAAAAAAAAAGTACCACAATCTTTAGCAACCATCTCACACGTTGCATTGCTTTTTCTTTAGTAATACCGCCAACTATGAATAGGTCCACAACCCACCTCCCCCCCCCCAAAAAAACCAGTAAAAATGAATGAAAAAAAAAAAAAGGAAAAAAATTGCAACCGCGCATTAATGCATTTTTTTTTTTTTAAACAATTATTAGCTTTTAAAGACAACTTGGACAATGTTGGAGAACCAACACCTCAAGCAAAAAGACAGCAGGGCTGGAGGGTTACAAAAAAAAAAAAATAAAAAATACAAACATCAAAACACACACTCATACACACACACACACACACACACACACACACACACAACAGCAGCAACCATGGCCAGCCCTGGATGCTGTGAAAATGGAGGAGAGTTCTACAAACGGGGAATAACACAGGAGCTAAAACCGGGAGGGAGGCGTTCGCTTTTTCAGCCGTAACGCAAAGCAGGGCTTCAGGAAGCACGTTAAAGCACTGAACAGCGGCGGCCGGCCCGTCCGTTGGTACATAAACTACAACTCCCTAACAAAGTAAAATCCACAAAGTCCTGGTTAATGCTGAGCATTTTAGGTTGGTGCCCCCAACATAACTATTGATTCCTCCTGGCCAAGAGAGAGAAAGCTTGGACCACCCCCCCCCCCCCCAAAAAAAAACCTTGTATAGCTACTGTTATGTACTTGTATTTACACCTGAATGAACAGACATGCAATGGAGGCAGAATGGAAGTTAACATTGTCCCAGTGAAGGAGGTGGTCGGTGCGTGTGTGTGTGTGTCCCCAAACCCAGCCACGGCAGATCTGAGCTCCTAGCCATGTCAGACACCAGCCTAGCCACAGCGGATCTGCGTGCAGTCGCACAGGCCGTCCTTCTTTTACGCTAACGTGCCTGGCAACAAACACGCAGGGTTTCCCTGTTGTCAAAAATAATAACAATGACAAAGAAACTAAAAAAAGAAAAGAACTAAAAGCACTTCCCAATTTCCAGGGATGAAAATAAAAAACGCAGTCGGTGACGCAAACGTGCTTGCGTCAATTTGCAGGGAAAGAAACGCCGACAACAAAAGAAACCCTAGTCAGACAAGACAAGCAAGCTCAAACAAACAGACTGTTAAAAGACTGTTAATAACCTGCAGTCACAAGCCATGATTTTGTCTGACTTACACTCTTACTTTGCCGTGAACTTAGAATTTACCCGTTTCTTTAAAGTGCACAAACTAAAAGAGAGGAGGGAAATGGGCCCCAGGAGGTGAGAAGGCCGGTATTCACCACACAGACCAGATATTTGCTGCAGTCCAGACCAGAAGAAAAAGGCAGATAGTGCATACCGGTCATCTTTTGTTTTTTTTTGTTGTTTTTTTTGTTTTGTTTTTACTGAAACCAACTCAAGCCGCATTAAATACAGGCGTTTCTTTGCGTGCAAGCACAATTGCACTTCACAAAAAGAGAAATACAAACACACAAGGGTGTACACACACACACACTCACACACATCATACTCGCACATACACAAAAACTTGAGTCCGATTAATTACAGCAAAGAATCATTTCAATCGACTAAAAAAACAAACAAAAAAATAAGAAAAACAACAAAAAATTCTAATGACTTGACTTGGTGGTGGTTGCAGTTTACCTGGGTCGGGGGGGGGGGGGTGAGAAAACAGGGGGGGAGGGGGAGAGAGAGAGAGATAAATCCGGGGACGGGAGTGCTCCCGCCTTCCTGGGCAGACCGTCGCTCTGTAGCGGGTGTCTCCTCCGAAACCCCGCCCGCCCCCGACCGCCCATTCCCTTCTTTTTACAACGAGAGCCGGGAGGAGCGAGGAGGGGCGAGGGGAAGCTGGCGGGCGAGCGCGGCGGGTGGTCTCGTGGGGAGGGGGGTGGGTGTAGGTGGCTTGTGTGTAAAACGCGGTGGCAAAGCGTGGGGCAGCGTTACCACATGTCATCGGTGGAGGCGGAGTCCTTCATAAAAAATAAAAAAAAAATACAAAAAAAAAAATAATGAAGGGAGAGCCCGGAGCAACCAAGCACAGCAAATATCCACATCCCAGAATGCAACTGGTTATGAGAGCTGGAACAGAAGTTTCCTTTGCGCTAAAGGTGGCCGGAGCCCACGTGCTAACTGGACTGGACTGCATGCGGGGGAGGGGGGGGGGTCTGATGACACTGCATGGGCCCTCGTCTCTAAAACGCATCAAAAAGGACGAGGTGATCGAAGGAAGTAAGGATTGAACACGCATACGTGTTCGAAGAACAAATCGATCAATACTGGAGTACAGACACGCTCAAATAACACAATCAATACTGGGGTTTTGAGCGGTGGGAGTGCGAGACAGGCATTTAAAAAATGTCAAGTTCATGGGTTTTTGAGAGCCAATTGGGTCCGAAACAAAAACCCACTGATCAGTCCCTAAAATAGGTTGAGTAACCGTAGGATGCAGATCACTGGCTACTCAAGAACCAATCAAAAGCAATTTGCAGCTAGACTGGTTGGAGCAAAACAGGCTGGTCATTGACAACACATGACATTGGATCATTCCGTGAAAAACGACGGAATGGAAGGGGAGATGACTCCATTTTCGCTGAAGCTTTGTGTAAATGTTCTTTATATATTCACTGAAGATCACGCAAATTGTCGCATTGGATTTGTCATTCTACAGATAGAATGTGCCGATTTTGGAGCCACCTATCTGTGGCATAAAGTAGGGAAGACCTGAAGACCTGTGTACTCTGCCACAATTTTCCGTCTACTTTCAGATTATGAATAAAGTTTCATTATGATTGGAAACGTTCTACCTTACCATCTACGTGGTTCAATATCTAACACTTTTTGGTCATTTTCAAACTCAACTTTGGCATTGTATATTTTCTGAATAAATGACTTAATTTTGGCTGTTCTTAACCATAATATCTGCTAGTATTTCAAATTTGGATACCATACACCAAGTGGCGCTGATGTAGGAAGCCATAAATTAAGGCTCTCTTTGAAATGATCAAATCATGCCAAGACATAGCAGTAACAACTCAATTGTTTATACATAAGTAGGCCAATTATACATTGCGAAGTTCACACAAAATTTCACTGTTCACACAATGTTCCAGCACTTGATCGGAAACTTTTGAATATGCAACACTCAACTATGGCATTGTATAACTTTTGTGGTGCTGATGTAGTAAGCCATTATGCATGGGCACAATTCAGCATTTTTGAATGGCCATAACTCGTTTCCTGTGCAGTATTGTGAAAATCGGAATAAATGATCTGAAAGTAGACAGAAGCAGTGTACATGGCTATAATGCTGAAGATATGAGGGTCCAAAATCGACACAAACCCCATTTTCCACTTGTGAGTGAATATTTGGGGGCCATCTTCCCCTTTTTTAAGAGCCAATATCTCTAGAACGCCAAATCCAATGAGACTATTTTGTTGCATATTCTCTATTGAATATATGGAGAACATGTACACAAAGTTTGAGCAAAATAAAAATTGGAGCGGTCACACGGAATGACCCCCCTTGTTTTGCCCGCTTGGAGGGTCATGTCCCAGCAGAAATATTTACAGGACAGTCTATGTATTTGGACAGAGACATATTTTTCGTGAAAAACACTTGAGCAGCCAATTGTCCAATTACTTTTGGTCCCTAAAATTTGCAGAATGTATAAAAATGCCTGTAATAAAAACTAAAAAAAAACCTGCGAATTACATTAACCACATAGTGATTTTAGTCCCACTGTTTGCTGAAGTACAGTGCAAAAACAACAACAAAAATGTGTCACTGTCCAAATACTAATAAATTAAGATTGGGTAAACCTGTCCAATTAAATGCCCTGCACATTTCAGCCCCCAAAATATTCCATCAATTCCAAAAACTACGTGACTGAAAATGGGGATGGAAACAGTTATATAAAGAGGACATGGGCAAAAGCAAATATAGAAACAGAAAATCTGCACAGGTGTTTGGCAGAGTGACAGAAGTTGAGAGTTGGGGGATGCCCAGTATGCGTTAGTGACCGAAATCTGCACTCCCACAGCAAACAATAGCACTGTGTAAGGGGAAACCCACAAACTCAGTCATTTGTCAATAATAGCTTTCAATTTAACTGCCTCTAAATCAGCTATTTAAATGTTTATAAACAAGCAAGATGCAAGTGTAAATACAATCAGCTTTTGGAGAAGCTGGAAGGTGCATTTCCACCACTAGTTAGCAAAGCTAATGTTGCCACATCTTTTTATAAAAGCAGATATAGCATGCTGCCCACTGTTATATTTCTGTACTGGACACACAGGGATGAAATTGGTTCTGGGCTTATCGTCTATGGGCAAGATAGCCAAAAAACACATTCCCACAAAAAAATGTGTATATCTCCATACATTGCATTCATAAATATAGACAATGAAGCTAAAAAGTGCAGCGGTTTAAGATGCTGAAGTAAATGTGAGTATGGTTAACCTGACTTCTTGCCGACGGGCAAAGGGAAGTGCTAAAGTTTGGCTGCAGACGGGGGGGCGGTGCTTACCGTATCCTCGCTCCGGTAAGGGTTGAGTCTATTATATACAGCTTCCACCACACTCCGTCTGCAAGGGAAACAAAGACAGACGGCTTAGTGTCCAGCCCACAATGCTTACAACAACCAACACTAACCCTAACATGCTGAATACCAAATCCCTCTTTCAGCCATTGACTTTAACGGGCAGATGGCTTGTTGATTTTACAATATGACACCACAAAATATTTTCCTTTACACTGCAGTTGGAATTCCATCTCGTCTATATTGTGCCCTACATTTAAGTGAGTACTACACTCATTTCTAAAATATAACAGTTTTTTGGAACTTCAAAGGTTATAGATAACACTATGAAGGGGGTCAAGGTCTGAACAATTAAATGGTAAATCCAGCTTAAATTGAACACAAAATTCAGGACAAAGCAGAAGCTTAGCAGCATTCTTCCTGATGCGCTTTTTCCGTCGCTGAAGGGGAAATCAATACAAAGTGTGACTCTTGGCCAACCCTCTGTGGGGTAGGTTCACCTTCCATTGATACTAGTCCACAAGGGTACGGGCAGGGATGCAATGCTGTTAAGAGCTGAAATGCTTTTCCTTGAAAAGTGTAAAGCTCAAGAGAGGCGGCCGTGCACCGGTAGCACTGTAAATAAACCTCCGCAGTACGCCACAATCCCAGAGCTTCCGTGGGCCACGGGGTGCCGTCAACCGCTCCACAGACAATGAGAAACATCTCCAACGTCTCAACAATGTTTAATGTTTAATGACCCTCCGTGAAATAACAGGTTGTATTGTGACACTGCCCCACTGGTCTCATTCATCAGCTCTTGGTTATTCATTAATGATTCCTGCATGCGTCTTGGGCTTAATGGCAGCGTTATTTGAAGCGGAGGCAAATATTGGAGCGCTGCTGCTGAGGCATGAAACAAGCCGGGCAGGCTGCCATCTGAGCCAAGCGGCCATTTTGAAAGGCGCGGCTGGAGCCAGCGTCACACGCAGACTCGTTAGGCAGCGGTTTAAGCTGTGGCGGGCGGGTCATGGGGGAAGGGAGAGAGGAGAGGAAAAAGGGCGGGAAGCGCCTTGGCTACGGCACGACAGTTAAAGCCTTCCCACTTCTCTGCTGTGCCCGGAGAAAACGGGTTCCGGTTTGCACCGCTGTTCCAACTGGGGTCCAACATGAGCTCCTCGGCACAGGGGCTTGGCCCTCCCCCAAGCGGAATTGCATTTTAATCTATCCATTTTTGGCATTTCAAATGTTATTTATAAAACATGTACACTTAAAATAGTCACTCACTTGCTGGCCAGTTCGCCCCCTGGTGGCAGGTTTGGGATGCTCTCCGTGGCTAACGTACGCATCACGTGGACTAAGTCTGGCGCACCTTCATCCCCCTGCTTCTTAATGATCTCTGGGAATCAGAAGGAGTTCTTGGTAAGTGGGCTGGACTCACACAAGCGTCAATATTCACGTTAATTTAAGCAGGGAAAAAAAAAAACAGCAACAACAAAAGAAACCCTTAAACACACATGTACATGCACAAACACCCACACAGACGGTGGTAATGCCGCCATGGCAACATGTGAGTCACCACCTCATTCACTGGGAGGCAATTGGTTGGGGGTTTCTCCTCAGCGCTTCAGTGACATCAGACTGCCTGCACACAACCCTGCTTTTCTGTCCAATAAAGGGAGGGGGGGGCTGTGCCAAGCGCTTGGCTTTGAGGAGTTTTCTGTTTTGCTTAAATCAGTATGTAAACGGCGTGGATACACCTTCAGGTCTGTGCATGCTCGTAATCCTGTTAACGGCAGGAGACCCTGAGACACTTTGCTGCTCCGGCACATTTTAACTGAACGCACGCGCGACTGCGACAGCCACATCTAACTTAATCTAAATTCAATCCCTGGGATAAAAAATTTGTTTAAAGCCAAGGAGCTCAGAATACGTTCAGTAAATGTCTTTATTGGAATCCCCAGTAACATCTAAAATAACGTCACAGTTTTTCTACATTTCTAATGCTGTGGTTCGAAGGTACAAACGTAAAGATTTTTACTCTGGAATTGAACCCACGTTTCTATTCACCGAGCTACAGTCGGACAAACTGAAAGCCCTCTGACGTCTCAAAGACACACCTATCAAATCTAACACAGACGAGGTTAATCTGGGTAGACAGAAAAGTCGGGACAGAAAAGAGGTTTCCTGACAGGCTGTAATAACTGTTCAGCTGCACTGAAGACTCAATTTCAGTTGACATTATTATGGTTAGTACAAGACACCTTGTTTAGTGTCAAAAACACAATAGGTTGGAAATAAACGGTTTCATTTCCTTGGCATGAGCATGAGACACAGAAGTAAATATATATACTGTAAAAAAACATATTGAAAAAACTAGATGTATAAAATGAAATGGTTGAAGACACCGCTTACATATTAGGGTTCAACATTAAATACATTTAAAAAACTGAGTATCATCTTGTATCAGCAGTGCTTTTCTTTTTTTCTGAAGCTGAATGATTGCTTGGTGTCAGTGAGATTAGGTCTATACAGAAGCAATACTGTTTTTCATCGACTAAACACTCAGGCCATTGTATAAATTCAACGCAGGAGGAATCTTAAGAGTATGCAAATAAATTAAATACACCCTTCAAGCTTCCTCAAGTACTTTCCATTTGTGTGTTTATTCATCTAGGACTGCCTATGGATAAATTTACATCTGCATTATAGACACAGAAAATTACTAAAGAAACAAAGAAATGTCAATGACTAACAAGCTTTGAAGGGCAGATTAAAATAACAATTAGCTTACTGTTGCTTCACCGTGAAC
This sequence comes from Conger conger, assembly GCF_963514075.1. Taxonomy (NCBI): domain Eukaryota; kingdom Metazoa; phylum Chordata; class Actinopteri; order Anguilliformes; family Congridae; genus Conger; species Conger conger. The sequence continues at coordinate 24,549,026 of NC_083764.1, forward strand.
TTCAAAGTATCACAGAGACATAGCCTCTTTACTGAAGGTTGTTCGTTCCCCAAGCTTTCCATTGTGAACTTTGCAAGGTAAAGGACCTTAACCACCATGAATTCAATGGGTGGAAACATTTCTATCATCAGTGTATCACTGATTGAAAATGGCAGAATGTGTGTCAATTCATCTGAAGAATACAGTTAAATGCTTCAATTATTGAAACTAACAGCACAAATGACAACCTAAACAAAGAAGAGTAAAGGTTCATTGAATGCACATTTCAGTAACCGTTATTTATGGTTATGTGTTCATTTAAAATGCATTATGACAAAGCCACCATATGCTAAGAGCCCTTAAGCTCTCCGATTGAGAGTCTTTCATTAGCGAATAAGTATTTTACAGGGTGATGTTACATGGTTTTCTTTCTATGCGGTAGGTAATAAACTCAATAGATTCCAAGACTATTGGCAAGAATTTCAGATTTTCAGAGCTATAAATTAATACACATTAATATGCATGTCACTGCAATAGGAGGCATCTTCCTCAAGTACCGACGGTAAACTGAGTCGAGATATAGAATAAAATTCCTTCACAACCACAACACATTCCCCATCACCGTCTCTCTCTGCCTCATTAGCTAATGTAAGGAGTCTCGGAGTAAAACCTACATACCCCAGAGGCAGCATGGCAGCACAATTCCCTCTCAAGTCCAGAATGTTCCACCCGGAGTTTTGAACTGTTGAATATCGCCAATAAGACCATTAAGACACAGTTGAGAGTTATCAGGACGCTTTCAAGTAGGCACACATATTTGTTTGACAATCTCTTCAAAACATTAAACTGCACTGTGGTCATAGCCAGCCTTGTGGGACAAACATGAAAGCAGCCACCTTGAACAGGAGAACCTTCCAGAATGCAAGTCTATATAAGCCACGATAATAAATGAATGCTGTTCAGGACCCATGGTAATAGCACCCCCGTTGAGACCTGGCCATTCATGAAGTGCAGGGGAGGCAAGCAGGCGCAGCTTCCTAAATATTTGGTGAATACAAAAGCAAGTTTCACACTCTGCTACAGCGCTCATCAGGATTGTTGTAACATGCTAGAAATGCAGCCCAAGACTTAATACTGCTTAACCCTTTCAGCCCCAAGTGTGCCAAATGGCACTCTTGACTAGGGGTTTGAACAGTTAAACAGTTAATCAAATGTTGCAAATGTTTTCAAAAAATTGCTAACCAATAACAGTTTTTTCTGAAGCTGAAATTGTAAGCTGGGTTTAAAATAATTGCGCTTTCACCACCAGTGACAAAACGCATCAATTAGTCGGACAATTGAAAAAGATTCTGGCTGCGTTTAACTTCCCGTCAGGCAGTCTACTTTCTAAACGAGCAAACGACAAGCTAGTTATAGCAATCTTTGGTATTTCAGAGGGTTAAAAATGCAAATACCACAGGGAATTGAATGCTGCAGTTCTATAGTACAATGTTAATCTGTAGCTGTGATTATCTTATAACTTATTGTTTGGCGTTTCTGGCATTAAAGACAACTCCGTGTTTATTCGTTGACAAGCAAATTCAAACAGCTGGCAAACTGAACCTAGCCTCTATGCTGTACCTACATAAAAATAACATTACTAAGTAGGCAAATTGAAAAATAAAGGCTATTGTTGCCTATAACCACTGTTCATCATTTTATGAAATCCATCCATTTTGCAACTTTTTTTGTTCCGAATAGAACACAGGAATTGGCCACATCCACCTGAAGTTAACGTGTCTCGTACCAAGATTTTTATGAACACAGAATGAATTTACACGCATACAAAAACCAAAGATGATCTGGAAGTCATTTTTCATATACTTGTTTCATTGTTCAGAACATTGTGAGCTAACTTGGTGTCCTGAGTCTATGTTACTGAAATCACTATTCAAGGGTTTTCTTTAATTGTTGTGTTCTAAAAATCTACAGTTAGCTACAGTCCCCTCCAAAAGTATTGACACTAAAGTATTGTAACAGCAAGGTCAATTCCTTTGTTTTTGCTATACACTGAAGACAATTGGTCGAACAATGTACATGAGATGACCAATCAGAATTGTAGCTTTAATTTCCTGGTATTTGTATCTAGACAAGTATTGGAACATGTGACAGACAGGTGTTTTTTTTTGCCCAGATGTGTCATGTTAGATTGACTGCTTAAACAATAAATAGTTCTGAATGTCTACTCTTGGTTTGAGCCCTTTTGCCTGAGAAGACTGTATTTGTGTAAGAAAAGATAAACCAACATGAAGACTGATAGGGGAACTCTATCAGAGTCATTGCACAAGCATTTGGGATAGCTTGCACAACTGAACTTGTCCTGAACAAGAAAGACACCGCTGGCGACAGAAATTGAACAGGTCGACCAAGAAAAACAACAGCAGTTGATGACAGAAACATTGTGAAAAAACCCAAAACATCAGTCGGTGACATCACAAACACAGCAATCTCCACAGGGGTGAAGGTATCTCAATCAACCATTCAAAGAAGTCTTAAAGAGAGCAGCAATATAAAGGCAACACCACACAATGCAAACCACTCATCAGTAGTAAGAATCGGAAGGAGAGATTACAATTTGCAAAGAAGTACAGAAATGGGCCACAAAAGTTCTGGAACAAAGTTTTATGGGCTGATGAGACCAAGATTAACCTCTACCAAAGTGATGGAAAGGCCAAAGTGTGAAGAAAGAAGGGATCTGCTCATGATCTAAAACATACAAGCTCATCTGTGGCGCACGGTGGAGGAAGTGTCATGGCATGGTAGCAGCAGGATGAAAGCAGAAGTCTACAAAAACATTCTGTCTGCCAACTTATGGAAAAATGCCTCAAAAACTATTTGGAAGGAACTTCATCATGGAGCAAGACAACGACCCAAAACACACTGCCAACTCAACAAAGGACTTCATTGGGAGAAAAAAAGGTTTTAGACTGGCCAAGTCAATCAACCCAATTTAGCATGCCTTTTACCTCCAGAAGAGGAGATTGAAGAGGAGATTGAAGGGGAAAACCACCCAACCAAACAACTGAAGGAGGCAGCAGTCTGCAATGTCAATGGGTCGCAGGCTTGTAGTTATTGCAAGCAAGGGATATGCTACCAAATATTAAGTGCAATTTACTTTCATTTACTTAAATTCTCTCTGTTCCAATACTTTTTCTCACCCAAGAATTAGGTGGTCTGATATCAAAGGTGCTATGTCCTAAGTAGTTTAACAGAACTAGGCATAAATACCAGAAAATGAAAGCTGAAATTCTGAACTGTTCATGTTTTTATCTCAACCCAAAATGTACTTTGTGTATACCGTTACATAAAAATAAAAGCTAAATTGTATAGAAATCAGTCGTTTATGGTATCTGTACAAAATCCTATATTTACACTGCTTTCCATCGGATTCCCTGCCTAAAATACACCAGATTTATTAATATGTATATTGCAGTTAAAAATACATACTCAATATGCTTAATACGGTTTCAATATGGTTATTTTTGTGGTTCTAAATAAAGGGAATAGTGGAAACAGTAGAAGAGAGTGGAATCATTGAACAAATTATGAATACAGTTAAAAATATATCATTACAACATATTGTGGGTTTGTTTCACAGTTTCTGTACAATTGCAAACAAACATTTTTTGATATAGTTAACTTTTTTAGAACACATTTCACATTGTATGTGGACAACAATATTGATTGCTTTTACTAGTCTAGAGCTGGTGCTTTTCCTTTGAGACATCTGCAGTGGTCTTGCAGTTTTGATCCATTTTGTGAATGAAATGAACTGTTGTGCCCAGCTGCATGTTGGTGCAGAGAGTTGTATAAAGTTTTGAAAAAGTGAATTGTAAGCAATTGTAAACACTGTAATCATAGGAACAAAATGATAGGTACAAAGTAGGGGGGAAAAATCCTCAACTCCAGTGAAAGACACTGCCCTCTACCCCTCCCCCCCCTCTATCTACCCCGCCTCTACCCTCTACCCTCTAGATGAGAAACAAGGCCACCTTACTGAATGATTACTTGTCGTCTGCAATTCCATCACTGACCACCTCCACCTCCTTTTCCTGCTCCTCAAACTGCTTGATCTCTATTCTAACATGGATCATCTGACAGCTCCCTGTTGTCATTATGTTGTTGCAGGTGGATACACATCCTTACTCCTACTCTACCACTGCTCCATTACTCCTAACACTGTAAAATCAATCATCAGTCATCTCAGCACCACCTCAAACTAACAAACTGGGGGCGGGGGGGTGCATGTCCAAAAAGGTTGAAAACCCCTGTGACAAAGAATGGTGATGGAATCTTACATTCAATGATAATGTGGCAAAATGTATCCTTTTTGTGTCAATCCATTTATTTATCCTAAAATATCGTAACATATATCTCAGAGTCCACCCAGTCTACCTTTCTCTCCCTCCTCTCTTCTTTTGACCTTACCCTCACTCTTTCCCCTCCCACCCACAAAGCAGGCAACCTTCTTGACCTCATCTTCACAAGGAGCTGCACAACAACCAACCTCTCTGTAACACCACTCCATATATCTGACCACTCCTTCATCTCTTTCTCTCTTCCACTCTCCTCTAACACCCATCCATCTCTCCCACCATCCACTGTCACCTGTCGACGGAACCTACGCCACCTGTCTTCCTCCACCCTCTCATCTACAATCCTCTCCTCCCTACCATCTGCGGAGTCTTTCTCTCGACTGTCTACCGATGATGCGGCTACAACTCTCATGTCCTCCCTCTCATCTTCCTTTGACTCTCTGTGTCCCCTCACCACCAAACTAGCTCGGGCCTCCCCCCCCAGTCCTTGGCTTTCTGATGCTCTACGAGCTGTCCGAACCGAACTGCGGGCGGCGGAGAGAAAATGGAAAAGGTCCTGTCTCCCCAGTGATATGGCTTCCTTCCATGCCCTCTTATCATCTTTCCATTCCTGTCTCTCTAGCTAAATCCTCCTTCTTTCACTCGAAAATTAACGCGGCCGCCTCTAATCCCCGCAAACTGTTTTCAACTTTCTCCTCTCTTCTGGCCCCCCCTCCCCCCCCACCCCCCTCATCACTCACACCTGATGACTTTGTCTCCTTCTTTGAAAAGAAGGTCGATGCTATTCGCAATTCCTTCTCCCAACCCTCCACCCCTGCTGACCCTCCTACCCTCCTACTACTCCCTAACCTCCTTTTCTCCCCTCTCTGACGCCGACAGACTGAAACTCCTTACTTCCCACCGCCCGACCACCTGTCCTCTTGACCCCATCCCCTCTCCCCTCCTACAATCTATATCTGAGGACATTCTCCCTTTTCTCTCCTCTCTAATCAACACCTCCCTCTCTTCCGGCACCATGCCCTCTTCCCTGAAGAGGGCCAGAGTCACTCCCCTCCTCAAAAAACCTACTCTTGATCCCTCTGCCCTGAACAACTACCGGCCTGTCTCTCTTCTTCCTTTTCTCGCTAAAACCCTGGAACGGGCGGTCTGCTCCCAACTGTCCACTTATCTTCTCCACAACAATCTCCATGACCCCAACCAGTCTGGCTTCAAGAGTGGCCACTCCACTGAAACCGCCCTGCTCGCGGTCACTGAGGCACTCCACTCTGCTAAAGCAAAATCCCTCTCCTCTGTCCTCATCTTCCTCGACCTGTCAGCCGCCTTCGATACAGTCAACCATGAGATTCTGCTCTCATCGCTGTCTGGGATGGGTGTCACAGGTTCTGCACTCGCTTGGTTTTCCTCCTACCTCTCTGGTCGCTCCTACCAGGTGACTTGGAGGGGCGCACTCTCCGACCCTCAACCCCTACGAACTGGAGTCCCGCAGGGCTCGGTTCTTGGGCCTCTCCTCTTCTCGCTATACACCATGTCCCTTGGTTCTGTTATCTCTTCCCACGGCTTCTCTTATCACTCCTACGCTGATGACACCCAACTCTTCATTTCCTTCCCCCCCGACACCCAAATCACCACACAGATCTCTGCCTGCTTGGCTGATATCTCTGCGTGGATGACTTCCCATCACCTGAAGCTCAACCTTGCCAAAACTGAGCTTCTCTACATCCCTGCTAAGTCCTCTCCGTCAATCGACCTCTCACTGACTGTGGAGGACTTTGTAGTTTCCTCCTCCCGTACGGCAAAGAATCTTGGGGTGACTCTTGATAACTGCCTCTCCCTGGCTCCACAAGTATCCTCCACTGCCAGAACCTGCAGGTTCTTTCTGTATAATATACGCCGCATCCGTCATCTCCTGACGGAGAAAGCCACCCAGCTCCTAGTCCAGGCGCTCGTCATTTCCCGCCTGGATTACTGCAACTCCCTCCTAGCCGGTCTCCCAGCGTGCGCCATCAAGCCCCTACAGCTGGTCCAGAATGCTGCAGCCCGCTTGATCACCAGTCAGCCCAGGTCGGCTCATGTCACCCCGCTTCTCATTGGCCTCCACTGGCTTCCTATTGCCGCACGCATCCGATTCAAGGCCCTAGTGTTGGCATTTCAGGCTGCAAAGGGGACTGCCCCACATTACATACAATCCCTGATCACTCCCTACTCCCCAGCTAGACCACTCCGGTCTGCCAGCTCTGGTCGCCTTACGGTTCCCTCTGTACGGGCACCTGGCGGTCGAGCTGCACGTTCACGCCTGTTTTCCGTTCTGGTTCCTCAGTGGTGGAATGACTTGCAGGACAGCAGAATCCCTCCCCCTATTTCAACGCAGACTCAAAACACACCTCTTCAAACTCTACCTTAGTCCTCCCTCCTGATTTACCCCGCCCCCCCCTTCTGATACCCCTATCCCTGTCTGCCCCCCCCCCCCCCCAAAAAAAAAAAAAAAAATAAATAAATAAAAAATTAAAAAAATTGCACTTTTGATGACGACTATATGTTTAGAACAGCAGTCCAGGTGTATTTTCCTAGTTCTGGATGTGATGCTTTGACTTGTGGTAGAACCTATGCACTTGTAAGTCGCTTTGGATTAAAAGCGTCTGCCAAATGACTAAAATGTAATGTAAAATGTAAATATTCATGATCTAAACAAGAAAGTAGTTTGTAAGTAGTAATACTTTGGATGTTAAGTAGTGTTATTGTGAACAAGTGAATTGGTTCAGCAAACACATTATTTTTGATTTATATATATTTTATCCAAGCAATTGAAAAAAGTCTTTAGAGTTTTGAAAAATGACCTCAAGGTTCTGAAATTAGTGACAAAGTGGTTGTAAAAAAAAAAAAAATTTTTTTTTAAAAACTGTAATTTGGCAATTAGGCTATTATCTAATTTACAATGTTGACATTTAAAGGTACAATAGGTAAGATTTTTGTGCTAAAACATTGTTACAAGACCACTGTAAATCCCTTCCTATGATTGAAAAAGGGTCACTGACATGTTGACTCACCCTCTGCCTGTGTTTATAGTCCAAAATTCGGGTCATAAAATGTATCAAAACATTGTAGAGCTGTACAGCAATTAAAGCTCATTGGTTAAAAATTGATCCAACTGCCACAGCCAATGGCATTCTGGGAGCTTATTCTGCCCAAATTGCACTCCAGACAAGCAATCACTGAAACTGAGTACTACTGCATATTATCCAAGCGAAGACTACATATCTAGTTATAAAACCACACCAGTTTGTTATTGGTAGCAACAAGCAAATTAGCTATAGTTAGCTTGAAGAATTTACAAATATCCACTTACGATGAAATATAGGCAACATGAACATAGTAGCGATTGCATAAGCGCTGCGCTTCAGGAGGATATTTGTACATTCGGGAAGCTAACTAGTAATCACTAATTTGCTTGTTATAGCGAACTGGTATTGTTTTCGAACTAGATAAGCAATAGTATATAGAGTTTCAGTTATCGCTTCTCTGGAGTGCAATTTGGGCAGCTACACGTTCCTTTTCCTCTTTACGTGTTCAATCAACCGTGAACTTTTAGTTCTCTCAAACTAAGTTGCAGCTGCATCGTTTGTGGTAGACTATCATTATCTTAGTTATATAGCCAGCTAGTTACGCAGCCAAATAACTTGCTTGCTCACAAAATAGTTGGTTAGCTAAAGTGAAAACTGTAAGTAGTGTTGTGTAGCACACCAAAGTCACCTGTTCGGCAAACATTTTCTTACTAGAACACTACGAAAAGATGACTGTTGCGTTTGTCACCGTCAGCTTTCCAAAACAATGCATGAGAACACTGAACTGTATAATAATGATTTATATTACACGTTATAGTCATAGACTGTGGGAAGCATAAACAGTGTTGTGGATTGAGGTTGCCTGTTGTTGAAATTCCTCTCTTGACCATTTGGAGTCTGAAATTACCTATTGTACATTTAAACAGAACCATTAAAGATGGCCCAAAACAAAGTTTGAAAATGCAATTACATTTTATATGTAATTATATGTATATGTAATTTGCATTTCCTTTCTGATACCTTTTATCATTGACAGTCTTTAGGCAATAGCAAACACATTTCTAATTACTTTATAAATATCTCGGTTTTAAGCATTTCTAGCCTCTGGACTGGGCTGGTGTAGGGGGCCGACCCTCCCGCCATAATTGAAGGGACACAGTTTAGGGATATAGTGCAGCGGATTGCAACACATTACAGCAGGCTGTAGCAAATTATTATGAAGTTTGGGGAAGAAATGTTTGGTGAAGAAAATTGACTACAAATATGTCATAAGGACTGACTGATGCCCTGTTTCACAAAGCAGGATTAAGAAGTTACCTGGCTAAACTTCGGCGAGTATCCAGCTAAACAACTCTGTAACCCAACTTCATGAAATACACCCCGGACCCTTCAACTTTGGCTCTGACCACTGAAAGTAAATCGAAGCAACAATCTCAAGGCAATCAAACTTTGACTGAACAGAATGAGAATTAAAATGAGGTTTTGTTTCTATCGGTGGAGTTTTAAAGAAGAGAAGAACGCATGAACTGAGGCAGATGTAAGTTAATGTTAGCACATTATCTTTTAGTAGCTCTTATTACTTCCTTAGCATATAGGTAACCATATCAAACACAAACCCAGCTTGTAGAAGAGGATCCATTATCTTGAGTTTACATAGAAAGCTATGTTTTATCTGCATGTTGTTACTGGTGGGGTGCATATGCAAAACCAATGCTTGTGTGGACAATCATTTTGGGTATCTGGGGCTGTTTTTTTGATGATGTCACGTGTCAGCTACATTGAACATTGAACTCATATGCTCCATGATCCAATAGAAGGGGGGGGTAAGAGGAGGCTACTGCCTACTGGTGAGCCAGGTTTGCAAGAGATTAGCCTTGGTGGCTAACCATTAATCAACTGGCAGGGCGGCTTTCAGTAACATGAATTAGCTGCCATGTTATAAGCAAACTAAATTTTGTATGTCAGCTGGCTGGCTATGATAGCTGGGCCCCACTGCACAGAACGAACGTTACTGCATATATTTTCGGCTGATTCCACCAGCATAGTTCCTCTCCTGGGCAGTGAGCTCATGCCCAAATCCAAAACACTCCCAGACTTTCAAGGTATGTTTCAGGTTTCAGGTATGAAATAAATAAATAAAATTGATGCGTCTGTGAGGATGCATGCTTATGTTACAGAATTGTGCAGGCAGGCTAGAGCAGACTGAAATCCACTGGTGCTAGCAGCCTCATTTAGCTAAAGTTAGCTAACTGAACACAAACATGAGTAACGTCAGTTAAATAGCTCGCTAAATGGCCTGTGAGGAAAGCGACTACTAAAGCTGATGTTTTACTAATCATATTAGTCCACGGTTCCTCAGCTCATTTCCATCATGGTACACAGTTGTCTGAAACGGAGAGGGAAGGTTGAGAACAAGGTGTCTACATTTTTTGTGCACAAACACAGGAGCAAAGCAAGGAAAGAAATTCTTGCACAGTATGCCTTTAAGGGAAAGTAAAAATGTATATACGAGTAGTGCCCAGAATTGGCAGGTGAACAATGTGTTAAAGGCCTTCAAAAGTCAGCCCTTAAAGCAAATGCTGATGGCCCAGGAATCTGCAAGTTTTGTGTTGATGGAAAGACAAAAGAACAACCAGCAAAATATGACACTCCTAACCAACTGATACAATTAGTAGTACTACAACTCTAACAATTAGAGAACAAATAATGTACAACATTTTGGCGGCAATAGTCCAGGTATGCTATTCCAGATTAACAAATCAAAATTTCATAGATAGGGATTCATTTTAGTCCTGGACTAAATTGAGTTTTGTATGCAGAATCTGCATTCAAAATTGAAATTAGTGTTGGGCCAAGCTTAATCTGTGCCATTGAAACTGGCCCAAGGTCATCTTCATAGTAATCTAGCCATAAATCAATGGTTTGAAGACTTTACACACTCAAAAGAATCCTGCATACCCTGGCATGAAGTATCAGAAAGATTACGCAAATTAAATATGCAACATGAAGCAGCTCGTCAGCAACAGCTCCAAAGAGACTCCTTTCTAAAAGCTCTAAAAATCTGCTATACTAAACCAAAATGTGTTCATTTAAAAATTATAACATACTGACTGAGGACTTTATTAGGACCACATGTGCACCTACTTATTCACGCGATTATCTAATCAACCAATTATGTGGCAGCAGTACAATGCATAAAATCATGCAGATACGGGTCAGGAGCTTCAGATAATGTTCACATCAACCATCAGGATGGCGAAAAAATGTGAGCCAAGTGACTTTCAGAAACTGGTGGTCTCTGTTTGCAGAGAACAGTGGAGCAAAAAATAAATAAATAAATAAATAAATAAACATCCAGTGAGCAGCAGTTCTGCAGGCAGAAACGGCTTATTAATGAGAGAGGTCAGAGGAAAATGGCCAGACTGGTCAAAGCTGACAGGAAGATGACAGTAATGCAAATAACCATGTATTATAACAGTGGCATGTAAGAGCATCCCTAAACACACAATGCACTAAACCTGTACGTGCATAGGCTACAGCAGCAGAAGACTGAAGTCTAAAAAATAAGTCTAATAAATACCTAGTAAAGTGCTCGCAAAGTGTACACATTAAGTATATTAAATACATGCCATTACCCAAATTAAACAGCTTAATGTCTTTGTGTTCAATTTTGTCAACAAATAACCTCCATGAGCTTGACAGGCAAATAGTTGGCATAGCTCATGAGTCTTGACACACCTAGCTTAATAAGGAAAGCGCTGACATCGCTCGTGTCCCTGCCAAACTCCCTCACTGCTGCATTCCACTTTTTCCTCAGGCTTAATAATGGTTATGAGAAAAATGGGTGGAGCTACCATACATTGTCAATCACTGACTTGCTGGTATTAACCAATGAAAATACTGTCATTCATTGCAAAACGCTTCACTCATCTGTCAATCATTATCACCCCTTGGTAGCAGGTAGAATAGGTACGGCAGGATGCGTCAAGCCCCAACACGAATGGTGCCAACCTAAATCCTGTCACACCAGAAACAAATCCCAAATATTGGAACGTTTTAAAAATTGGCACACAGAAAGGAAATTCCACCATCTCTCAGGCACTAATGTAAAGAAGTTTACTCCATTTGCAAACTCCCACAAAATGCGTATCTATGTTTAAACTAATAAGACAAAGTTGCCAATTACACACAAAGAAGGTAATGTGCCAAGCACCGTCCCATATTTCAGATCTGTATTAAAAACAAATTGGGCTTTGTTTTACTATTCCAATTACAATGGGCTGACATAAGCTTGCATTCCCCATACATAAAGCACAGATTTCATCACTATTTAAAATAAATAAAAACATGCCGTTGATTTCATAAAGAGTTAATATATATACTGTATATATATATATATATAATTATTTTTTTTTTAAACACATATTCGTTCTCGTATTAGTCGATAGCCAACATGTATGACTGCCTGCAAAAAAAAAAAACCTTCCTTTTTATGATTTCAGTGCTACTATTGGGCTAAAGGCAATACCATCTGACCAGCAGATACGCAGGCCTACTTCTAACAATTAAAATGGAAGAAGTACAAAAGTAAAAGGCAAAGCACATGCATCTCTTTTTATGACAAGCTGCGATACCCAACAGCTAATAGAAAGTGCCAAGAAGTAAAATGAGCCTTCAAATCAATTAATTCACCACCTCATCTAACCTCAGGTATTAAAACAGCAACAATACATTACTTCCATTTACTTTTTCCACACACTATTACATGACATTAATGGAATTTGGCAGAGCGACGTACAGTTGACTAGACTAAATAGGAGACGATCCTCCCCCTGGAGCAATGCAGGGTTAAGGGCCTTGCTCAAGGGCCCAACGGCTGTGCAGATCTTATTGTGGCTATGCGTGGCTATGCATGGCTACACCGGGGATCGAACCACAGACCTTGCGGGTCCCAGTCATGTACCTTAACCACTACGCTAGAGACAACAAACAGATTCTTATTGAGGCGGAATCATAATACAAAACATAAATGAGATTACACTGAAATAATATACAGTAGCAGCACGCTGAAAAGTATATATGCATTACATATAAAATGGTGTTTCTGTTTGGGTCTCTTTACTACTTTCATTCGCTTAACTTAAAGCAGCTTTTAGACGAAGACAGACATGTCATGTGCTATTGTGTTCAGAGACTAGGTTTATATAGATCTATATAACCTATATAACCATCTCCCTTGACTACAGCTAGTCAAGTGTCAAAAAGTGCAACTCTGAATGCGGTTACTGAAGCTACTGTCGGTGCGTTTAACTTGTGAGTGAGAGGCCTTGTGAAACGCAGCTATTTGTCAGCCTTTTTTTGATGCTCCACCTTCTACTCTGTTCTCCAGGTACTTATCCAGCTCCGCCTCTCTCTTCACAGCTTCCGGACAAATCTTGGGCGCGCCGGGAAAGCACACCAGCACCACGCTCATGTTGTCTCGGCTTCCCTGTTCCAGGAGAGAGAGAGGGAGAGGAAAAACAAGAGGGGGGATGTTACCTATTCCTATCAATTCGCCCATTCCACATCATTCCCACAGCCCCCTCCTGTGACTGTTCGAAAGATTAAAATTTAGGGCTGCTTTTTAAATTCAAAGCATTTCCATTTCTGAAAAGCCCCCAAAAAAGAGACCGTTAGCAAGTTAAAAGACCCGGGCACGCCAAGTTTTAGAGCATTATGTGCGACTGTCACCTCCTGGCTCCTTATCGTCTATTAAATATTGCCTGATGTTTGCAGAGAATGACAAACCGCTTCAAACCAATAAAAAAATCAGTGTGCGCTTCAAACCCATTTAACACTCGTCAGGGCAGTAAAAACCTTCCCAGTGCCGAGCGGTTTGAGCCGTTCTGCTTCTCACACGCACACTAGTGTACCGAAGACACCAATATTAGCATAACGTCTGTACGCAAACCGCTTCGTAATGGGAATAGCCATTTCCATCCCCTTTCAAGCCGACAGGTTCACCCATTAAAATAACACTTTCATCTTTTTTTTTTTCAAGGGTCCAAATAGATAAATCCCAACTCCAAGCTAAAAGCCCATTGACCCCTTACTCCCCACAGCAAACCATGTCCATTAGCAGGGAGCCCAAGAGCCCACAGTGGGTATAAGCCGCCCATGAGCCTTGCTTACAGTAAAAACACCACCATCTTCTTGACCAAACACCCCTTATCAGGCCGGGCCTCACCTTATACAAACAGGTGTCGACAATCTCGTTGCAGACTTTCTCCAGGTCCTCAGTCACCTCTAGCCGGGACCTGACAAAGTCACAGAGTTCCTCATTGGCCATGACATCCCAGATGCCGTCGCAGGCCAGCACCACAAACTCGTCGTCGGCCTCCGACCGCTCGATCTCGTACACCTCGGGCTCTGGCGAGACCAGCTGCTCCGTGGGGCCCTTGCCGTGCACGCACTTGTAGTCGAAGTCGCCCAGGGCGCGGGACACGGCCAGCGAGCCGTTGACGCGCTGTATCATCACCGAGCCGCCGGCGTTCTGGATGCGCTCCTTCTCCAGGGGGTTGCTGGGCTTGTGGTCCTGCGTGAAAAAGTGCACCTTGCCCTTGCGGCTCAACAGGCCCCTCGAGTCCCCGCAGTTGATGAAGTAGGTGTGCTTGGGCGACACCATCACGCCCACGGCCGTGGACCCGCTGCGGTCTGCGCCGTGCTTCTTCTCCGAGATGGCGCGCATGTGCTCGTCGATCTGCAGGAAGCCCGTCCGGATGCCCGTCTTGACGCTCTCCACCGACGGCTCAGTGGCGCCGCCCCGGAAGTCGGGGTTGCTGGTGATGTGCTCCAGCAGGTGCTCACAGCAGTAGCGCGCCACCTGAGAGCCGGCGTGCCCGTCATACACGGCGAAGAAGGACCAGGGGTCCAGTCCGTGCGGGAGGCCCACCACGGCCGTGTGGGCGTCCTCCATCTCCACCCGCCAGCCCTGCATGCTGCTCAGGCCGTAGCGCAGGCCGTTGCCCTCGCCGTGGGAGTTATGCTTCTCCATCTTTGGCTTGTCCAAAAAAGCACCCATTTTTACGCCTTTCCTTCGACCTGCGAGAGGAGAGAAGGGAGGGGGGAACCGGACGACAGCAAGAAAAGAAGGAGGGGTTAGAAGCCTCTGAACACGCTGTGGCTGCAGGAATTAATCGGACTAATCGGATTAATCCATTTGTCAAATTGATTGGATGTGGCGATAAATCACTATCGTTTATATCAGCAAAGCGTCCACTCGTGAACAGGAGCTGCCGATCGCTTCTATGGAAGAATTATTGGAATTGCAGAACTGATAAAAGGGTTGCCTTCTCACAACACAATTATTTGTTTGAATTTTTTGGTGGATGGGTGGGAGTCCAATTCAATATCATTCATGAACAAAGCAACTTGATGAAACGAAGACTAGGAAAGTAGTCAACGAGTATTCTTCAGATGTTCCAGAGTCTTATGCTGCAGCCCTGAGGTAGACATCAGGGAATGTTTAATAGAGCTAGTTAGGCATCATAAACAAAACTTGTATTCATCTAGCATTCCCATTCATAAACAACTTTACACAGGGTTTCTGGAGTCCCACCATGCCGATTCATTATCGCAACACATTAGATAAACCAAGAACACACATTAAGAATTGGCAAGACGCGTTCACAACTGCAACAGAAAACTTAATAGCAATAGCAAATAGCAATCAAATAAAAAACGTGCAATACGAAAATACACAAAATATACAAGAAATTAATGTTATAGCATGTAAAATGACATACTCCATTGCACATCATAGCATATAGGAATACACTTCAATATTTGCAAATAAAACCCATGTCTAGGAAAAAACCACTATGTTGTGCATTTTAAAACAGGGGCAGTACACATTGAAATCTACAAGTGTAATAATAACTCCGGAATATAAAGCGTAACTAATCACGTTAACTTGTCTCATCTTACAGTTAATGTGAGCTAACTTGTTCTGTGAACTTCTGACAAACAGAAGACTACTCCAGGTAAGTTGGCTAACAAACTGGCTATGATGTAGGCTACAGTTTAGTGTCACCAGCTATAAATCGTGTGAGTTACAGCTGGCCACAGGTTGAACTGTTCGCCAATTTTAATAGCAGTGAAAATGAGAACGGGATTCGTCCGTCTTAAACTTTGACACCAGACACAATGACCGTTTAATCATACATAATCATAGGCAAGTTAACTGGGGGCTAATGTTATAGCACAAGTTTTAATTAGGTTAGCCATTTATTTTTGAAACAAGTTGCAATGTAATTTATGCACCCATACCATCGATCCTGACAGCTGTCAAGCACAGGGAGGCCTACGTTTCATGCAGTCATCATTTAGACGACAAACTACGAGGTTAACTGGCTATGTAACTAGCTAGGTTAACTTGCTATCTAGCTACGGTTAGCTAACTGTTAGCTAGGTTATCACCAACGGCGAACAGAGTATGGCAGGTCGTCAGCTAATCTAACGTTAGCTAATAACTAGCGTTACACAATTGCTAAATTTGCGCAACGTTACCCTTATACAGAAATATGTTTCCTGCTATCACGCCTGTTTTATACATCTTATATTAGCGCAATTCAATCTGGCTACATATCGAAATGGAAAGTTAGCTACCTACCTAAAACAGATATAAACACCCTGCGTCAGTAGGCCCCGGACCTGCTGTCCCCGAGGCCTAAGCGCCCCCTATCATTGTATTTACACGGCCTAAGTTACATTATAATATACCCTGCGCGTCTTGCTAGCTAGCTAGTTAGCACATCGGCTACCGATATCATTTCGAAGCAAAGTAGGGTGCTGGTCGAGCACTTCGCAACTTACCCAAATCCGGAACGAGCTTTGCGTTATATGAAAAAAGACACAAAGGCGGCGGCAGCGAGAGGAATCGCTACCGCGAAGAGAAATACCGAAAGAAAGAGAGAGGCTACGAGCGATAGCTAGTGAGGGGGCGAAACCGCCTTCAATGCATTCAGGTTGAAAAAGAGACTAGCTCTCCGTTCTGGGTGAGCCAGGGATGCATTACTTTGACATGTGTGGCGACGACAAAATGTTTTCGAGTCTCATTAGCAAATCTGTTCCTGTATTTGGCCAGCGTGTTTTTGATGAAAAAAGCCCTAACCTTAGAGCTCAACCCCAGCCCCTCCGTGAGAGAGCCTCAGCCTGCATCTATTAACGATAGCACAGGGACCCGGATGTACATACAGCAGGTTGCGTGCTTGAAAGAATTACATCATCACAGAGCCGAACAGGAATAAATCAACGAGCTGGTCTGCACAGCGCTGTGTGTCAGCAAAAAAACCGTGCGTGGCCTGCAACAGAATTTGTGTGCTCGATATTTCCAATCGTCTTTGCTGCTTCAATTGCGACATATTTACAGTTCAGTGAATTAGCACTGTCAATTTAATATGCCGTACAAATAATGTTAATAATCATTTTATGACGGTGTGTTAATTTAATAAAAATGTGTCTACATCTACCCTATGTGATGTGACAAACTGTATTTTTCTACAGCTATCCCCTGGAAAGTGATGTAATGCAGCTACATTAAATTCAAGTATTTTCACTGTAGCCGATGTTCACACAGGCAGCATATTTGACAAATTGCATACATGATCAGTCTTCAACATTTATTCTAAATATTGCGTCTTTGAGTTCACCTGTACTTGATATTTGCCATGAAAAGGCATACATTGCTTTGAATAAATTGGATGATGCCTGGGAATAGAAAGTAGCCTACTGAGAACTGCAACAGGAACTGTGTGTTTGGGGTATTACGTCACTCGAACGGATATTAAAAGACCCCAGTCAGCACTGTCTTTTAAAGTCATCGACGCGATCAGCTCGAGTGACAACTAACTTAATTACATTTACTAGACTATTGTTAGATCACAAAAACATTCCCGTTGTGTAATTACACTTTTATTGTTTTGAGAGAGCGATTTGACCAGCAAAATATTACGGTTACGATTGCTGATATTAAGCTATGAAATGTAGCCTAATTGCTTGATCTTTTCTAATTCAATATCACTTGTCTTTCGTAGATTGCTATAACAAATAATATGTCGAACATTCTCGTAATCATAAACCTTAGTTACCTTTTCAATATTTATTTATTTGTATTCAAACGCGAGAAGACTTCAAAATCCCATTTCGACTAAGTTCAGTCAACCCCAGTTCAAATCATTGAAGAAATGCAATATAATATTGAATTAAGAGCAAACAATATTTGTCTCACTAAGGATAATATTGTTTGTCTTACCTCAAAGATTGGATATATAGTTATATATTTTTGTTCTTTGAATGGATTCCCATTAAAAAAGTTAACAGTTCAGTCACTTACTGTTTCTGGATAGGAGGGGAGCTGTCCCACACTCCCATGTCCATTTGATAAGAGACCTATCTGATAGCTTACTTTATATGAAATGTTAAAGAAAGTTTGATACTCCCTTCTTAATCTCTATCCAAAGTTATATTATGCTGTGAATGATGTGGCCATTGGCGCCACTTGGGATCCTGGAGTGGGTGGTGGTGTTGTTAGTATGCTGTGAGATGTGAAAATCAATTTAATAAAATAATAATAATGAAGTCCCACTCTGGGACACCAGTCAATAACTAAACTGTTGACACTCCACATTAGAAATAACCCTGTCTACTCATTCTACAACAAGTTATTTCTGTGAGACTGATAGCTATGAGGCTGTCTTCAGTGTTACAGGTACACAATGAGTTATGAGAACTGTTGAGCTGTCTCCACCACCATTGTGGATGTGTCCCTGCTAGTCTGCCATTTGTAACACTGGTAGTTCTGATTTTACAAAAATGTGAGAGCATTCTCTGCTATCCTTGTGTCCAACATATCACTGGAATGTGAGTTTTTATACACTTTATTGTGATTATACCAGGGGACATGGCTATCATCTTTCTCTGATTCTCCTGTTACAAGTTTTAGTACTTTTTTTCATAGTATGTGTATAAGTATGGGTTAACAAGGGACAGCACATAATGCACTATATGACATACATCTTTCCAATATAGTATGCTCAATAACATTTGGAAGAAAGTTAGATTTATATTCAAACAGTGCACATGTGCTTGAAGTGCAGAATCTGAACTTTTTTGCAAATCTAAAATTGTGGAGTACAGAGCCAAATCAAGAAAATAATATGTCTTTGTCTAAAACAGTATGGTGTATACTGTAACTGCTCTTTTTTTCAATGACCACCTTTCAAGATGACCATATATTCTTCAAAAAGCACCTAGTGGCAGTGTGGATGGGTGATAATGCAAATACAGGTTTATATATTTCCTTTATATATTTCCTGAAAAAGTGTTCTTTCATTTCTGTTCTCCCTCATACACTCACTTAGCACTTTATTAGGAACACAATGTATGCCTACTTATTCATGAGATTATCCAATCATCCAATCCTGTGGCTGCAGTGCAATGCATACAATTATGCAGATAAGGGTCAGGAGCTTTTAGAATGACCATGGAATGATTGTTGGTGCCAGACAGGTTGGTTTGAGTATCTCAGACACTGCTGATGTCCTGGGATTTTCACGCCAAACGGCCTTTAGAGTTTGTAGAGAATGGTACAAAAAACAAAAAACATCTAGTGAGCAGTTCTGCAGACAGAAACACCTTGTTAATGAAAGTGGTCTGAGGAGAATGGCCAGACTGGTCAAAGCTGACAGAAAGATGACAGTAACGCAAATGACCACACATTACAACAGTGGCATGCAGATAGTGGCATCTCTGAACACACAATGCCTCAAAGCAGATAGTGGATAGGCTACAGCAGCAGAAGACTTAATAAGTGTAAAAAAATTAATCTAATAGATACCTAATAAAGTTAAAATCACATTAGAATCTGTTGAACAGCTTTAAACACTGAATTTTCAATCCTTTTAAGATTCATTTTGTCCCCTAATCTCACTGTTTTGTCCGAAACCCAGAATTTCGATTTTTTAATATGTATGTGAGAAAAACATAAATAATTTAAAAACAAATAATCTGTTATATCAGGACCAAAGAAATGATTGCAACCCAGAAGGAAGCAGAATATATTAAATGACAGGTAGATTGGACAGGCAGTGGTCAAATTCCAGCAAACAGGTATAACAGAGGTAATCAGGTTCATAATTGTAATGACAGGCAGTAGTCCAAGCATGGCAAGACAATCCAGACAGGCAAAGGTACCGAAAATAATCCAAGGGTTGTATTCTAGAAATCCAAGCAAAGTTCAGTAACTGGTCAGTAATCAATAACAGAACAGAGTGAAAATCCAAAAGTTGGGGTATACAAAGAGAGTCAGAATACAGAGTATATCGGCTGAAAATGCTGGAATGAATGGTCGGAACACATTGCATTTTAGCAAAGACTAAGGCAAATAGGCGGGTATTAATGCACAGACAAATGAACTGAAATGATTAACAGGTGTGAGTGCAGGGAAACAGGTAACAAGATACAGGTGAAATGAAGGAATGAACAGACTACCGAAAGCGAACAAGGACAAGAGACACGAAACAAGGCAGGAAACAGAAAAAAATGCTAAGACTGGGGAGCAGGAAATGTGACAAGAAACTCATGGGTCGCACCTTGAGCAGACAGCGAATGGTGTATATAGGGTCACTATCAATGAGCTAGGGGGAAGGGTCTGATAGGAGGGCTGAGTCGGGACACAATGAAGAGCTTGATGCAGGATACATGGAAGCGCTGTAAGGGAGGTACAAGGTTTAGTTGGATGGCAAGAGGAACTGATGACTCTGGTGATGGAGTATGAACTGCAGTGCAAGCTTGTGGCAGACTGTGTGAAGAGGAATACCTGGAGACAAAAGCTAGACCTTCTGTCTCACATTGTACCAGGGAGTGGGACGTTGGCGGCGATCCACAAAACTCTTAATCTCCATGACATGGTGTGGGAGTGTGGCGCAAGCTCTTTTCCATACCCGCGCGTGATGAACAAGGAGCTATGCAGCAGAACCTCTCTCTCCTCCTAGGAAGAGCGGTGGCTGGTAGGCAGCATGCAAACAAGCTGACAGACCCATGGAGGAGATAATCACGGAATTATGGGCATACTTGAGTTTATCTAGGACATGGGGGACTTCTCCACCATGCAGAGCAGACTCTTCTCCAACTCTTGATTCATACGCAGACAATAGACAATTGAGCCTGGATGTGCAGGAACAGGAGTTCAGCAGTCTCTTTAGATGAGAGCAACTTGAGGAGTAACACAAAATGGACGAAATGTTCCACGATGGTGAGAATAACCGTCAGGCCCTTAGAGACTGGTCAATCCATTGCCACGTGGGACTCAGGATGGCAAGAAATGGAGAGGGGCTGAAGCAGGCTTTGAGGACACTGATTACTGGATTTCTCTCTGGCACACTTAGGGCAGTTGGCAACAAACTCGGCGGCATCCCGCTTCATCGTACACCACCGTGGCAAGATGAATGTCCTTCGTCAGACTGGACAGGTGAGTGTAACAGTGAGAGAGCATCTGGCTTGACATTCTTGGAACCGGGACAGTAGGTGAAGGTAAAGTCAAAGCAATTGAAGAAAAGCGAGCTACGGGCATGGCGAGGGTTCAGTCTCTTCGCCGATCACAAGTACTCAAAGTTGCGATGGTCAGTCCAGACGATGAATGGAATGGCGGAACCCCTAACAACACCACCACCCACTCCAGGATCCCAAGTGGCGCCAATGGCCACATCATTCACAGCATAATATAACTTTGGATAGAGATCAAGAAGGGAGTATCAAACTTTCTTTAACATTTCATATAAAGTAAGCTATCAGATAGGTCTCTTATCAAATGGACATGGGAGTGTGGGACAGCTCCCCTCCTATCCAGAAACAGAACTGTTTTTCAGTGTCAGGCATGGAAAGAACTGGGGCAGAGGTAAAGTGTCTCTTAATTTCATGAAATGCTCCTTCAGTTTCTTGAGGCCAGGCAAATCGACTTTAGTCAAAGTTGTGAGAGGGGCTGCGACTGAGCTGTAATCCTGTAAGAATTGTCTATAAAAATTGACAAAGCCCAGGAAACACTGTAATTCCTTACAGTTAGTAGGGGGAGGCCAGTCCATGATTGCTTTTGTCTTTTTGTTGAGACAAATCAGAAATTGGATGGTTGACTGGTGGAATTCGCACTTCTCAGTTTTAAGGAATAACTGATTTTCCAACAGGTGTTGGAGGACTTGACAGACGTGCTGGATGTGTTCTTTGAGAGAGGAGGAGAAGATCAGGATGTCGTCCAGGTATTGTGAGAGAAAATTGGATATAATATCCAGCAAGAGGTCATTGATTATTGACTGGAAAATGGTTGGTTCATTGGTCAATTCAAACGGCTTCACCAGGTACTCGTAGTGACCTCTTGGGGTGTTGAAAGCTGTCTTCCACTCTTCCCCCTCTCTAATGCGGACCAGGTGGTAGGCATTGCGTAAGTAGAGATTTGTAAAGAACTTACTACCTTGTAGAGAGGATAATGCCAAGGAGATGAGTGAAATCAGGTGGTAATTCTTAATAGTGATGTCATTTAGGCCTTGATAGTTGATACAGGGCCACATAGACTTGTCTTTCTTTTCAACGAGGAGGAAGATGTGGGACGAATGAGGTCGGAAGCCAGGGACTGACTAATGTACTTCTCCATTGCCTCTGTTTCAGGTGAAGTCAGGGAAAAAAGTTGTCCCCTGGGTGGTGTTGTCCCGACTCAGATAGAGACAACGCGCAACAGCTGGGACCAGACAGGAAGGAAATGCAAAGAAGGAGTGGCCAAGACAATGTGAAAAATGCATGAAAGGTGCTGCTTCTTTTCAAACCATAGTCTACTTCTTGAACATACACAGACATGAGTCAGAAATAGACACTCTTCATGAGACTTTGAGGGCCCAATTGACCGGCAGGGGGTGCTGGTGAGTAAAAAGATGCAGTTATCTAAGCCAAAGTCCTCATAATGATGCTCCAACTGAATAACCAGCAGCTGGACCAGTCTGTACCTTTTTCATGTGAAACTGTTGGTTAGAACTTAAATGGAAGTTTTACCTCCTGGCAAAATTAAGTTGCTGCTGCCAGAAGTGTTGTTGGACCAGCAGATGACACACTTCCCTTTGGACTGAATCCAATGACGAGCTCCCTTGCATGCTTTTCCATTTTGATTCCACAGTTTGTCACTACAGAGAGTTTTGAGTTGAATTATCTTTGAATTATTAAAGGTCATTGCTATGACATGTTGTGGATTCACTTAGCAACTACAACTACATGCAGGAACAGTACCTTAACAGGAACTGGCAACCCATCAGTCCATGAAATGTTTACTTGTGATAAGTTTCTTTACAAAAAGTAAACAGTGAACAGTAATTTCTGAATTTATTTAATTTTGTTTGCAATTTTATTGACAGAGATGTCTGAAGAGTCATTTCAATCAATAAAAGTTGCAAGTTATTTTATTTTGGGGTTTTAGTTTTGCATGTATCCAGCACCTGTGGTCTACATGGTCAGGTGTTCAAACCTTTATTCATATGAATTTATTTAGTTGAAATTGGATAAAAATCCACAGAGGAAAACATGCTGCTGATGAAGGTATGACAAACATGAAAGGGCTCAGTACCAAGCCAAAAGGCAGTGGGTGCCAATTTTAAAGCCAACAGCATGACCCAGTCAGGGATTGACCCACAGCCTTCCGGAGGTGGGCAACACCCACCAGGCCATTAAACCGGAAACTTCTAAATCGCTGTGGACTATGCTCTACCCTGCAGTACAATTCACCCTTCATTCACAAAACTCCAGTCCCCTAGGGGATGCTGTTTCCAGGCAACACAGCTGGGAAAAGCGGTCAGTCACAGAAATGGTGACAGAGACCCCACGCAATTTCAGAAACAGCTTCGCCTGGCCTCAAAGCTGGGCAGCGAGGAACACACACACATATTTTGGTGTTGTGCCATGAGCAGCAAGGGACACATATTTTTTGTCTGCGATTTCAAAGTGCCTCTCCGCTAACAAAGTCAAGTAATTTCGTGGAAACTGGTTTGTTTTGCTGCCTTGGTGAAGCTCTCTCTCACCCAGGGCCTTTTTCTGTTTTAAACGAAAGCCTGAATGAAACTTTAATAGCTTCCAAGGCTCATCCCATTTCGTGTCGCTTAATGGAAGGAATGAATCAGTCCTTGGTTACGCGTGGATCTCCCCTTTGTCGTGCCCCTCTTCGGGTGCACATTAAATCCCGCGTACGATGGTGCAAGGTAATGCAAGTCCCAATATATGGGAATATTGTCCCCCGTGTGGTGTTTGTGGGTTCATGTGAATGGATGTGGCCACATCCGTACAGCCGACTGTAGATCGTCAGATTAGGAGCTGCATGTGGTTTTCTCGGCTGTGTTATTTTGCGGCTTCTCTTTTGAGTATTTGTCAAATGAGGAGGTTATGATTATTATACTATGGGTCAATTCCAACTTCTATCTGGACTTAGGGTGTCACGAGTCTGTACAGTTGTTGTGCTGTTTGGAAGCCCGAAGAAGACAGTCGTTCACATATGGAACCCACGAGATCATTATGAATTTCTTAGGGGTTAGAGTGTATTGCAGTGGCCGGGTGTAATCTTTCACTTTTTATTATAAAAAGCATTCAAAGAGTTTTTGACAGTAGGCTATAGCGTTCGCCGTGAAAATACTGAACTCTTGAATTTGCCTTTCCGTTATTTTCTCTCAACATTTAAATTAAAAAATATAAAAAATTCAATCAGGCATACATTTCAATTCAATCAGGCATAAATTTTAAAGATTGAAAAGATGGGCTAGCGAAGAATGAACCATGAAAACAGTCTTTGTTCAGGTTGCACTAGTGTTTCCATGCCCTGGGGGTAACATCAGAGTTCAAATCAATTTCTCTCAGGACCTCTAACACCTTATTGCTCATCGGTGCAGATTCAGTGGCCTAACGTAAAGGGTGTATAGATTAAAATGACAATACATTGATGTATATCTCAAGCACTACGAGGTATTTTCGCTATAACTATTTTTCCTCGGTGCTGTTATTGGGTGAGCTGGCTCATTTAAAAGATAACATCTGAACTGTTACACGTGCGCGCACACATATGCTCTAACTTCTCCTCGTTTCAAAGGGATAGGATTTGTGAGCACGTATGCATTGTTCAGAGTACAGAAATGCCGTATATATATATTTCGGCCGTTATGAATACAGATAAATAATAGATTTTATTCGGGTCACTTCTCGTTGAGCTCGAAAGGATACACGAGCTACAACTGGAACTGGAAGAAAGCACCGCTCACAACAGGATCATCATGTAGGGCGACCTCCCTCCTGGCTATTTTACGTTAACATTATCGCATATTTTGCTAATTTAGGCTATATGTGGGCTGTCGCTTTTGTCCCATTTCATATAATGACCACAACAATGATTATGCATTTGTACTGTGCTAGCTCCCTTCGCTGTACTCATTCAATTTGTCTCAATCCCATACGCTCAATCATGAAGCAATGTTTTAGTTATTGACCACCCAAACTGCCAGAAAACACTGGAAGTAAAACAGTATCACATTTAAGGCAGGAAAGTTGATTGCCATATTGTAACACCAGCTGGAGGTAATGTCCTAAATATAACATCTTACCTGCAAAGCCTTTTATACGTTTCATTGTGAATTATAAGTTATGACCAAAACACCACAATGCAAACCCAATAAACCTATGAGTATTCATGCTTTTTAAGGTGCTTGACTTGAATCCAACTTGCCATTGCCCACAGAGTAAGAAGCAGTCTGGCAGACCTATTGTACAGAATCAGGGGAAATGTGGAAACAGGGTCTGCTGCAGCAGAGGCCCTCACAGCCATCCATCTGCCACTGCCATGTTGTTGTGTGACTCAGGGGTGATCTGCTACTTTGTAGTAATTTCTCCCAGTCATGACTGAAGGGGCACCTCTTAAGACCATCAAGCCTTATATGTTAGAATTATATGGTTCTAACTGACATTTTTGACAAAACTGAGTTAGCGTCAGAAATGTATTGTTTATAGGGTACTGTGTGAGAAGTTTTATACAAAAACACCATTTTAAAGTCTGAAAAAATTATAAACGTAAAAGGTGGTATCTATCTGGAGCCCATTCATTCATATCTCAAAACCACTCAGAATGCGGATAGAACCTTATAATTCCAAGGTTACACCTTTTGTAATTCAAGGTTGTGGTATTTTTATGGCCTATTCTTTTCTTCTAAGGGCTTCTTACTAATAAAATATGTATGTTTTCAGGATGTGTATTTTGGTTCTTCTTTAGCAAAGTTAATTTGCATTAGTGCTTTAGTGATGTTTCATGTATACCTGCTGCTCTGGGAATGTTAGCCTGGCACTATTGCTCATAAAAGTAAGAGAGTGCACTTATGCTCTCCTGCATTGTGGATTGCTCTGAATAAGAGCAGCTACTAAATGAATGCTAAATTGCTGCTAATGTATTGCATGATGTACAATCCTTTATTAAAATTACCGCAACCACACATAATTGAAAACTTACCATTTTGCCGCAAGTGAAGGATACCCCAGTTTGATACACCATCATGTTTTGTTCTGTTTTGTTTTTTATTATAACACCTCAAATTTGAGATTTTTCAGAAAATAGAAAAAAAGAATTCCAATATAATGTATGTTATAAAAAATGTGGGTGGAAAATGTGGAAATACCAGTCATGACTGGTATCATACAAGCAGGCAGTCACAAGCATCTTACATTGTGGTGCGCTGATCACATATCTTATACACAAAATCTTTTTATTTCAAGCAATTTCCCTAAGCACTTTCCACTGTCTATTTCTCAGGGCGCAAAAATGATTAGATGGCTAAAATTAACACGAATTTTACATTCATGTGTAATGCATTAAAGAGAAAAGTAATGTACAATGAAAATTGGCATAGTAACACAATGAGAACAGGGGTCTAAAGTAAAGGGGATTATAGCAAGAGATTTTACGCTCCTTAGTTTCCTGGGGAAATCACTCAAAACCAGTGTAAGACATTCACACACATCCACACCCCACCCCCAATCACCCACCCACCCATTTCTCAAAGCAAGTTGTATTATATCTGGTAATCCCTGTTCAAGGTTAACCCTGAATAGATGGGCCCATGTTAGCCACAACAATCCTTGCTTGAGTCTAAACAATAAAGGTGAAGATGGGGTCAGATTCTGAGGAAGATGAAAACTGCATTATTTTGTCACTGTGCCAGGTTTTATCAAACCCATTGGGGAAGAAAATAGTTGGATTGTCTTGCTGAGCCCCTAAATACTTTTGGAGATGATTCGTAAGAGTGTGTGGGGGATAAGTGTGGTGGCATGTAGAGGGGGATTGGGGCACTTTATTCACTGAATAAACTCACTTTATTATTTTTTGTCACTAATTTCCGCTGAGACCGATGGATAGATAATATGTGGCCCAGAGGCTAACAGTTTGTGGTTCAGGGCAGGCTTGGTTAAAATATGTAATTGTTTCCGATTCAAATATGTTTCTGTGCTGTGCTTGGTGCAATTGAGCCAACCAAGAGGACCACAAGGTGAGATTTGCACTTGTAAGGGTATTTCATTGGTTCCAATACATAAGACAAGCTCAGTAAAGCATAGAAACGTATTTGAGTCCAAAACAATTATGTACTTGACCCATGTCTGTTCAGGGGCCAACAGATTGTCTGTTATATTCATTTATGAAAATGGGAATTCAAAATGCAGAGCACTTTGCTAAAATGAGGCATGGTGTATGCCTAGTTATGTGTGAGATATCACACATTTTCACATTGCAGCCTTCCTCTTACCTCTTAACTTACCTTTTACCTCTGCAATTCCACCATGCACAAACTCCCTGATGAATCTACCAGTCCCTCCAGATCCAATATAATTCACTTTTCTGGTGTAAACTGAAGATCTAAGCTTGTGGCAAATGTTTTCCAACTGTTCTTTAATGTTTGATTGCAATGCATTCCTGCTTACACACAGCTTTGCAAGAACTACTTGAAGACCAAAAAAGAGCAAGGAGTGCTGCACAATCCACAATCACCTGACCTCAACCCCGTTGAATGTTTATGGGAGCACTTGAAGAATGACAAAAGCTAAGTATTCAGTAACATCACAAGATGCTCTTTGGAACATTGTCATGCTGGGAGAACATGGATCAGCAGGTTTTGCACAAATTTGTGGAGTCCATTCCAGCTTGAGCGCAATTCAACGTTTCTCAAAGATTCAACTTTTGTTATGCTGATAATGTAAATTGTAATTTAAAAGTTTGTATTAAATTAGAAAACAATGCAAAATAGAAGCATTCTCACTGGTGGTCTCAGACTGAACCCCACTGTAGATACGTAAAAGAATGAAGACACTTAATATACTATATTACTTTAACCACATATGATGTGATGGTCTCATAACCAAATGCTTTCTAGTTTGTTATAGCTTAAATTTACATTACTGTCCAAAAAAGCAAGCACTTTATTTCATAATTAAATGTGACGTCCAAAAAACTGAACTACTAAAAAAAAATCTGAAAACTATAATCAATTGGAGTTATTCAATTAAAATGTGGAATATGGTTACATGTTTGCTATAGGTACCTGATATACAGGTATTTGTGCTTTTTGCATTTTTCCGCCTTAGAAATTAAATGATTGTGTCAAATAAATATGATCTGTTGAGTACTTTCAATGGATCCTTCTTTTTTCTCCCATATGAAAATATATTTATCTTATAGCTGTAGATTTACAGGAGCAGTTTCCTCCAGCATCAGGTAAACGTCTGTACTACACATACTATAGTTCATATCTTGTGAAGCTCCCCATGGTAACAATAACCTGGAGCTATTTTTGCTGTACCTATTGAACATAGTTTTTTAAGTGGAATAATGTAACCTGATATCAACATAACTTCTGGGTATATTTATGGTACATCAATTTTCTACAGTGGGCTGCAGACTTATTGATACACATATTACTAAAATATCTGCTGTAAATGTATTGAAATAAAAGTATTTAGTTTCCCTATGTGCTTGAACATAAAGTATAGCTCATTAAAGCTCACTGTATGATACACATTCTGTGACCTATAGTACTTGCTAATAATTATCATGATTCTAATGAAGCAGATGATGATATTATTTTAATTTTTTTGTCACATTCCATTCCTCACCCTACCCATGTCTTCATCCTCACAGCTATTTGAATTATTCATGTTCTTTATGCAAATTAGAATTGAGCAGCAAAAATTGACCAGTGAGAATGGCATATATGGTTGAAGATACAATCGCGTTGGTTCGCACATGCATATGCTAATGTGATCTCGTTCCTCAGATTATCCATCCCGGTCAGGACGCCTCCCATTCAAATGCCGTTATCTCCGTGTGAGAACGGTCATCTTTACATTGATGCACTGAAACAGGAGCACTCAATCAGCAGGCCCTGTTGGGGAATGCGTAAAAATCACGGAAGCATGTGCCGGAAAAGCTCTTTATCGGGGAAAAAAAGCCATGTGGAAACAGATGCTTTTCTCCACCCAAACACTGTCGGCATTCTTTGGAGAGGAACGGGAACGGGAAATTGTAGAAAATGATAAATGTAGGATAAAAGCTTTAAAGTGCTGGCTTTCCAGCCTGTAAGGGCTTCGCTCCCACCTTGCACAGATTTGTCCTAAAATTTGTGCTAAATAAATAAACCTAAACCTAAACCTAAATTCTCGGGCTCCTGCATAATATAGTCTGCTTAGGTCACGCACTACGGTTCTGTTCGTTTTGTTTGATCCTAGCTGTTTGTGTAGGCTACGCGAAGAGCATGTGCTAAGGCGTCGGTGCAGATGAATGTATTATATAGTTTATGCCATATAAAGCACATAATCCGATTTTACACTCACAACTCTTGGCTTCCTAACCGACCTTTTTCCTCATTTAAAAAGTAGCAGCATCTGTCTGAACAAAATAGTTGTTCACAATATTTTGATGCTGCTATAAACATTGTATAAACATAGACCACTGTGATTTCCTTCCTTCCGTGTGCATAATGGTGAAATCTCGTGACTAATTCAAATTAGTTTCTGATAAAAAGAATCACTTAGCTAGTTAGTGTTGCTATTCTGAATCATGAATCTTTTTCTGTTCTTTTTTCTTCTGGAAAGTATTTAATCTGCCACAATCTTGTTGAGTTGCGCTGGAACACATGAGGGTGTGGGTTTGTTTGTGTTTGCATTGGTGTGTGAGAGAGTGTGCACATAAATGTGTACAGTATACACTCACCGAGCACTTTATTAGGAACATTTTTACTTCTAGATACGGGTCAGGAGATTCAGTTAATGTTCACATAAACCATTACAATGGGGAAAAATTTTGATCTAACTGACTTTGACTTTGGAATGATTGTTGGTGGCAGACAGGGTGGTTTGAGTATCTCAGAAACTGCTGATGTCCTGCGATCTTCTCGCTCACTAGTCTCTAGAGTTTGCAAAGAATGGTGCAAAAAAACAAAAAAATGGGAGCCACAGTTCTGCAGACTGGTTAATGAGAGACTTCAGAGGAGAATGGCCAGACTGGTCAAAGCTAACAGGAAGATGACAGTAACGCAAATAACAACACATTACAATGCAGAAGAGCATCTCTGAACACACAACGCATCATAACTCTAAGTGGATAGGCTACAGCAGTAGAAGTGTAAAATAAAAAGTCTAATAAATACCTAATAAAGTGCTTGGTGAGTGTACGTTCCAGTGCAATCATATTCAGATGCACATGCACAAACATACACACAGACACACACGTCTTTGTTTATGTTCATGGATGCATATGTTGTCGGTCCTCACAATATGAATATTTGTGTGTGTATTGCAATCACTTGAATGTGATATATCGGAACACATGCATGCCTGTAGGTGTGTGCAGTGTATACATCTGCTTGTTTTCTATATGTACATGCTGTATGTGTATATCCATATGCCTGCCTGTATGTGAGTTGTGTGTGTGAGTGTGTGTGCACGCGTGCACAGGCTTTCATATTTTTGTGTTTCATATGCCTGTGTGTAATGTACTGTGGTGCTCTGGGGCATTTTAAAAGATTCAGAATGGCTGAAATGTTAAATGGCAGACAATAAATAGGCTTGCAGCCGAAGGATCTGAATGGATATACAGTGGTGTGAAAAAGTGTTTGCCCCCTTCCTGATTTCTTATTTTTTTGCATGTTTGTCACACTTAAATGTTTCAGATCATCAAACAAATTTAAATATTAGTCAAAGACAACGCAAGTAAACACAAAATGCAGTTTTGAAATTTTTTTTAAAAATGTAAAAAAAAATTTTGAAAAGGTTTTTATTATTAAGGGAGAAAAAAAATCCAAACCTACATGGCCCTGTGTGAAAAAGTGATTGCCCCCTAAACCTAATAACTGGTTGGGCCACCCTTAGCAGCAACAACTGCAATCAAGCATTTGCGATAACTTGCAATGAGTCTCTTACAGCGCTGTGGAGGAATTTTGGCCCACTTATCTTTGCAGAATTGTTATAATTCAGCCACATTGGAGGGTTTTCGAGCATGAACCGCCTTTTTAAGGTCATGCCACAGCATCTCATTAGGATTCAGGTCAGGACTTTGACTAGGCCACTCCAAAGTCTTCATTTTGTTGTTTTTCTTCAGCCATTCAGAGGTGGACTTGCTGGTGTGTTTTGGATCATTGCCCTGCTGCAGAACCCAAGTTCATTTCAGCTTGAGGTCACGAACAGATAGCCGGACATTCTCCTTCAGGATTTTTTGGTAGACAGCAGAATTCATGGTTCCGTTTATCACAGCAAGTGTTCCAGGTCCTGAAGCAGCAAAACAGCCCCAGACCATCACACTACCACCACCATATTTTACTGTTGGTATGATGTTCTTTTTCTGAAATGCGGTGTTACTTTTACGCCAGATGTAATGGGACACACACCTTCCAAAAAGTTCAACTTTTGTCTCGTCAGACCACAGAGTGTTTCCCCAAAAGTCTTGGGGAACATCAAGATGTTTTCTGGCAAAATTGAGACGAGCCTTAATGTTCTTTTTGCTCAGCAGTGGTTTTCGTCTTGGAACTTGCCCAGTCTCTTTCTTATGGTGGAGTCATGAACACTGACCTTAACTGAGGCAAGTGAGGCCTGCAGTTCTTTGGATGTTGTTGTGGGGTCTTTTGTGACCTCTTGGATGAGTCGTCGCTGCGCTCTTGGGGTAATTTTGGTCGGCCGGCCACTCCTGGGAAGGTTTACCACTGTTCCATGTTTTCGCCATTTGTGGATAATGGCTCTCACTGTGGTTCACTGGAGTCCCAAAGCTTTAGAAATGGCTTTATAACCTTTTCCAGACTGATAGATCTCAATTACTTTCTTTCTCATTTGTTCCTGAATTTCTTTAGATCTCAGCATGATGTCTAGCTTTTGAGGATCATTTGGTCTACTTCACTTTGTCAGGCAGGTCCTATTTAAGTGATTTCTTGATTGAGAACAGGTGTGGCAGTAATCAGGCCTGGGTGTGGCTAGAGAAATTGAACTCAGTTAAGTTATGTTTTAACAGGGGGGGCAATCACTTTTTCACACAGGGCCATGTAGGTTTGGATTTGTTTTCTCCCTTAATAATAAAAACCTTAATTTAAAAACGGCATTTTGTGTTTACTTGTGTTGTCTTTGACTAATATTTAAATTTGTTTGATGATCTGAAACATTTAAGTGTGACAATCATGTAAAAAAAAAAAAAAAAAAAGAAATCAGGAAGGGGGTAAACACTTTTTCACACCACTGTATGTGAAGGCTGTTCCCTTTCTTCTGGGAAGGGTGAATGGAAGTGCAGTGAGGACACCTAGTGGTCACAAATAATGTGCCTACACAGATGTCAACACTGTGAAATTTAATTGGCTGGTATTATTGTTGTGCCTTGGTCTTTTTTTTTCAGTAAAAACAAGTATCATGATACTCAGATGGGTCTATTACCAGGTCTGGTCATCTTAAGTGTCAAATTCATTGTTATTGTATTAACAATAGCTTTGGATTCAAAACCTTTCTGTGCTCGATTGATCTTGCCTGGTGCAATTGAGCCAATCAGGGGCAACAGAAGGCTGGGTTTGCACTTTTTGTGAGTATTTCATAGGTACATGTCTGGTTCAATATGCCAGACATGCTCAGTAAAGTGTAGAAAAGTATTTGAATCTTAAACTAGTACGTATTTGACCCAGGTCTGGATCACTCCATACCCTCCAACAGGATATCTCCGTTCAGTCTCCTTATGCCAGCTGGCCATCCCATATCTTTGGGCATCCAGCAGCTGTTCCTCGTGGTCCCCGCTCATCTCTGCCCTTGATGGTGGAAGAACCAGGCGGATTCACTGGCTGCTGTCTGCAAATCGTGACCTTGGAATTATACAGTTCTGTCTGTGTTCTGAGTGGTTTTGAGATATTGAACTTCAAAAATTGCAATGTGAGTGTGCAGATACAACCTTTTGAATGTTGCTTTTTCATATTTTAAAACAGCATTTTTGTGTAAAACTTCACGTACATGAGAAATCGCTGTCAAGAATACTCTGAATTTGGCATAAGACATGCAATTATGAAATCCAATATATTGTTCTACAAAATGAAGATGAAAGCCCAAAACTGGTAAAAATGAACATTGATTTATGTTGAATTGGCCGTTGCGACTTATGACTGATTATGATAGAACAGGTCACATACACTCAGTCAACACTTTATTAGGTATTTAGCCCTTTTTTTTACTTCTTTTTTTGTGTTCAGAGACGCTCTTCTGCATGCCACTGTTGAAATGTGTTGTTATTTGCGTTACTGTGTCGTGAGCCACGGACCCCTTGCCGAGCTCCGACCTCACGTTCCCACGAGCAGTACCCCACGAGGAGGTGTCTCGGGGACGAACTCAAGTACTCCGAACGTCCTGGAGCCCTGGTAAGTTCTACTGAACTTCCAGCCCAGTCTCGAAGTGAAGGGTGTGATGCAAATCTGGTATTCGATGTCCTGTATTCAATATATTCCTCTAAAGAATCTTTATCACATATTATTATAGTAAGATATACTTTATTATAATCAATCAAAAGAATAGAGTTATACAGATTACAGTGTACATATCATCTTTTGCAGTTTGCTAATCACATGCAAGTTACATATACCCCTTTAGCTCTTTCTAATTTACCTTTCCACCCTGATGTTTAAAAGTCAAGGTACACCCCTCAAATATCCATCATCCTCTTTGGCCTTTACCTTATCTTATGGCTCCCCCTTCACGGAGATAAAAGCTACTGAACTTCCATTAATACAATGGGTACGAACATCCCTAAAGTCTACTACTTATTTATATTGTATATAGTATCTTAATGAGAAATAAAAAACATAAAAATAAAACATAATTATAATGTATTACTTCTATGTATTACTTTTCCTACTTCTACAAGTAATATAGATTATAATTACCACCCATGCCTTAAATATAGCCAGCTCGTTTTCTGTGGGATTTGATCCCTCCTCCTTGCTGTTGATGAGCTCTTTGAACAGCTGCATTGGTTTGGGAATCTGGGGCAGGATCAGGACCCAGACTTTCGAAAGACGTGACTTTGCACTTCGTACTTCTCCTGCCTGTTGTCTGGGATGTGCACTGGTATGTCTTCGAACACGTCGGGGGTTTTGCAGTGCAGCCGCAGCATATGCCTCTCCTCACTGACACCGAGGTTAGGGGGGGAGGCTTCAGGTTCTTGCGTGGGTCCAGCAGGAAGGTGTTCTGTAGCGTGGAGGAACCCCGCATCCCATCTGTTGGCCTCCAGGTGCAGTTCACGGCTCCAAGCATGTCGTAAAAGCCCTTTAACTCTTTCACCAGCTTTGATTTGAGGGATGCACGTGAACACCTCTTCGACATCAGTCCCGCTGCCACAACTCTTGGGCTAAGTCCGCACCGCGTACGTCACTCCTCTCTCCATATCCATATCCTGGAGTGGCGCGCAGAGGGAGCGCGCCACTCCAGCTTGACTACAGCTGTCTTGCGTTGCTCTCTCTTCAACAGCCTGTAGATATCTTCAACAGCAAAATTCTAAGATCCCCTCCTAAGGTCTAAAAGCTTATTCCTTATATATCTTTTTTGCATACAATATTTTGCATCCCCAATATTTCAAGCGGGAAGACATTTATCTCTTATGTAACTTGTTTTTTAATGATCATATTAATTATTTCTGTTTTTCCAATTGTCATTTTCTCATACCTCAAAAGAAATTTCCCCAATATTTTATCTCATGTGCCCCTCTGGTTTGGGAATTTCCACCATCTTAATATACGAGTGGAAAAACACTAGCTCTTATGTAATTTTTTAATGAACCTATTCATCACTGGTATTTGTCTCCCTGTCATAATCTCTCCTTGACTTCCTCCAAACTTTGATCTCATTTTTTTTTTTTTCTTTAGCCAGGCATTGTGCCCCTCCCCTGTAGGGTTGGGGTATTCTCAGTCAGAACTTTAACCTTGCTCCTTAAAACCCTAAATCTAAGTCCCCCGACTTCAGACTCCTCTACTGACAAGTATGGCTGCTCATTATCTGTGAACCACATATTTTTCTTCTTACGGGCGTTCTTACTACCACCTCGATGGCGTGTGCGAGGGGTTAACAATGCATTCCTTCTGAACCCATCCCCCGTCAATCTCTCATCAGGGGGGCCTAGGGTCGGGTCCTCGACAACTGTCACCTTCCTCTTGGCTTTGACCAGTCTGGCCATTCTTCTCTGACGTCTTTCATTAACAAGCCATTTCTGTCTGTAAAACTGCTGCTCACTGGATTTTTTGTTTGTTTTTTGCACCATTCTTTGCAAAATCCCAGGAGATCAGCAGTTTCTGAGATCCTCAAACCACCTTGTCTGCCTCCAACAACCATTCCACTGTCAAAGTAACTTAGATCAAATTTTTTCCCCATTCTGGCAGTTGATGTGAGCATTATCTGAAGCTCCTGACCTATATCTACATGATTGAATGCATTGCACTGCTGCCACACAATTGACTGATTAGATAATCACATGAATAAGTAGGTGTGTTCCTAATAATGTGCTTGGTGAGTGTATATCTAGTGCACTATAAACAAGATATTTATGATAGTAACTCATTTTCGTCAAAAATGTCAGTTAGAACCTTATAATTCAATGGTCATTTGGTCATTTGGAAGGTCAAAAGGGGAATGTTAAAGCCCATGTTCTCACACCGCACCTTCATTCATGTTTCCATTAAAAACAGAACAAAAGCACTTCCTTTAGCTCAACAGTAGCATAGACTTAGCTCTAATGGCACTCTTAGCTGCAAAGCTTACAATGTATAATGCATTTTTGTAATTCACTTTGGCTAAAAGCATCTGCCAAATTCCTAAATTGTAACTGTATATTGATAAAGGTTTATGAATGTTGGCAAAGGCATGGGCTGTCATTAATCAACTAAACCCAATGTTTGATTGTGTCATATGTTTGTGCCAATGTTTTGTTACTGCCATAAACCCCAAACTTTCTGTGGGGGGGAAGGGGTGATAGGAAGGCTCTTCCTAATTGTCTTAATATAAAGGACA
Source organism: Conger conger (assembly GCF_963514075.1). Taxonomy (NCBI): domain Eukaryota; kingdom Metazoa; phylum Chordata; class Actinopteri; order Anguilliformes; family Congridae; genus Conger; species Conger conger. The sequence goes on from NC_083764.1 coordinate 24,585,012, forward strand.
AAAGGGAGAGTGTGTATGCATGTGTTTGTTTGTGTGTGTGCACGCTTCTGTGTGTGTATGTGTATATGCATATATGTGTGTGTGTATATGTATAGTGGATGTATTTATGTGAGCAAGAGTAAACTGGGGATTTGGGCCTTTGCTCCAAACACTGTATGTAGTAACAATGATCCCTTCATTTTACTAATAGATGATATCAATGGACTGATAAATACTATATTCCATTTAACTGAGATAAGCAATGTAATATTAAAGGAATACACTGTCTCAAAAATGCTGGACAACCTATGTTCTACTATTCACAAATAATAGATTCAATGGCAAAACAAGTCACAAGTGAAAATGCCCAGTTGTTAGCTCATTTCTGGCACATGTAGCGATACCCAGGGGATTGTACTGTGGATTACAGTATAGTGGGTGCCTTCTTGAGCACAGATGGCGTGAGGATCAAACAGTCCAAACAAATACGACTAAATTAATTAAATGAACTGAATGTTCAATGGAAGGCAGGGCCACTGTGACCTTGGTTCACCCTGCCTCTGATAGACTGGTCCTACTTACTTCTCTATGATAGAAATGTGGACCTATTTTGTGTATGTTAGCCACCTTCTCAATCACTGTCCAGGTTGGGTAGTTGTCCCCATGCCCCCCTCCCTTCCTCAGCTGTTGTTGTTTGTCTCATCCCCTCTTCTTGACCTCTAAACACTTCCTGCTGACAAACAACAATGTAAGGATCACAGCATAGCTTGCAATGAAGAAAAATGAATTAATGGCAACATAGCAAACACAAGGAAAACGTAAAAACAACAACCATGTTCTGCAACAGCCATCTCAGTCTCCAGACTTAAATCCCATGAATCTGAACTGAAGAGGGGGGGTATCCCAAGGATATCAATGATACTAAAAAGTTCTGCATGGCGGAATGGTAAAAAAACACTTTCAACTTCCAACTTCTAAATACGTGTTCTCTAACCATATTAAAAATGATAAGAAGTGCCTCATAGCTGTCATCTTTGCCTGGGGTGTTTGCACAAAGTATTAAACCAGGGGTGCCAATAATTGTGGAAATGGATTTTTGGGGAAAATATTTTTTCTTTGAAAATTTTAAGACTTTGTTTGATTCCATTGAATCATGATTAAAGCACACTGCTTTATACATCTTGGAAAATAAAGCTTATGTCAATAGTTTTTACTGTTGATGATTCTCATTCACCCATTCATACCTAGTTACACACCAACGGCGATTGGCTGCTATGCAAGGAACTAACCAGCTCGTCAGGAGCATTTGGGCTTTAGATGTCTTGCTCAGACACTTCAACACACCCAGGGCGGGATCGAACCGGCAACCCTCCGACTGCTCTTACCTCCTGAGCCAATGTCGCCCCAACAACACCAATCAAGCAATAATAAAAAAATATTACATAATAAATAATCTACCAGGTTTGAGTCTTCATAACCACTCTAATGAAGGAAACAAGAAACAGGCAGCCTGTAGGCTAGTTGCTAATGTGCGTGACTGGGACCCAGAAGGTTGGTGGTTCAAGCGATAAGATCCGCACAGATGTTAGTCTCTTGAGTAAGACCTGTAGCCCTGCGTTGCTCCCCCAGGGGATTGTCCCCTGCTTAGTCTAATCAACTATAAGTGGTTTTGGGTAAAAGCATCAGCTAAATAACAAATTATAATTATTAGGCAGACTGACGAACAGGCAGCCATAGCGGTGAGTGAAAGTAGGTGAGGCTGCCACTGTCCAAGGTCCTGAAGAGTGTTTTGGTCACATTACCTGCCCAATATCCTGAAGACCCACAAACCACCTATATGGTTGGAGAAATTGTGGGAATGTAGTTTGGGGATTTCAGCTACTCTGACCTCCAGGGGACTCTCAATGTAGCAGGTAAATTCAGCCCAGTCTCATGGCTCACGTGGAGTATGGCTTGTCTGAGCTCTATCTGTGCCTTGTGAGTGTCTGTGTGTGTGTCGTTGTGCCCATCGCTGAGACAAATTGTGTTGAACTTTGACCCCATCGCTGGCTCAACTGTCATGAAAACCTTATTATAGAACTCATCTGTAATTATCTTTAGTGAAGTGTCATCAACTAGCTTCCATGTCTTGAGCTCGCAATGACTCCACTTTGACGCATTCTATGTTTATACTTTTTATGAGTCAAAATCAAAGTCGAGCCATAATGGAATGGAATGTTGCCAACACTGTAGCGATATCCATTGTCCAAACTATGAACTGGCCTGCATCTGGGTTTGCTGTCCTGTAGCTGATTTTCAGAACAAATCCTGTTCCATCTGACAGGGAAGGTGACTGGCAAAGTGGAGACACGTCCCTGCATTCATTTCAGAGCCGAGTATGATGTATGGTTGGATGCTTCACTGAGCACTTTGAGAACAGAATCCTTCAAATAAAAACAACCTGGTCTCCACAGGGAAACAAGTGGAGAAGTCACCATTATTTCAGGCATTTATTCACCACAAAATGACAAAAATCGTTTTTTCAACATGCAAAACACAGGCAAACATTTGGAATAAAGCATTTAACAAAGGTTTATTCTCTGCAGATCCTTGACAGAAAACAGAAAGGCAACTGCAAAACGAGACATAAAAAGGCCATTTGCATGTTCACTAGCCTCCAGACATCGTCATTAGTCCCGATTTGATTTGTTAATCAGAATAACATAAGACCAAGTGAAACAAAATTACTCTTACCTGGCTGTTGGGTTCATTGTGAGGGGTCAAAAACAATTCCCGGTAACCTCTCGATGAGAAGCACAAATTAACTAATAGAAATGAGTAATCTGTTGCAAGCACACATTTTGGGGAAAAAGATTTTTGTTGCAAGTACCCCAAACACAAACAAACCATTGGCATAATGACCCCTGTCTGTCATAGGCTATTTATATAATTAGTATGATTATAACATCAGCAACATCACCCGCTCAGTCACCTCAACTGAATGATGCTTTCTGCAGTCTAAGATGGCAACAATATGTGCAGTCCAACCCACATACAGTATGTGTGTGTGTGTGTGTGTGTCTTTGTGTGCCTGTGTGAGCGGGTATCTATGCCGTGGTTATATTTCTGTTTTTCTTTCAGTTCAATTCCATTTTATGTGTGTGTGTGTGTGTGTGTGTGTGTGTGTGTGTGTGTGTGTGTGTGTGTGTGGACATACAGCATAGGAGTACTTCTCTCTGTTTTAGGTTTGTACCAGGGCAAGAGGTGTAAGAAGCCAAACTGATAAGCCCCTTGTTGCCTTGTCTATTGTGATGATATATTTGAGATGATTTGAAAAGAAGTATATCTGATAAATGCTGATGGAAACGTCACAATAATACTGACTCTTGCTGAAAAGCAGAGCTCTCGCAGAACTGAATGATCTGTCTTTTCAAACAGACTTCATAAAGATGCTTTGCACAAAAGACAGAGATAGTACTATAATTATTCCCCATAGCATAGCCAAAGAAAGGATTGCACATTTACACATCACACAGAGTATTGTGGACCAATGTAAGTCTGAATAAAACTGCATATTATTTGTGGTATTAATGGTATTAATCTAAAAGCCCCAGATATTTCAAATAAATGCAACATACGCATTTACATGAAATTGATTGATGGTAGCGCTGGCACTGAGCTGGATGGGGGAAAGAAAAGATATGTCAGATTAAGAGTGTGTTTTTCATAAACAGACGAAAAGTTGATCCCGAAAACAATACAGCACACTCATTTAACAGATTTTATCATCCAAAGCAACTCATAATGAATCAATAGATAAGTAAATCCAACAATGGTATGTGAGTTACATTCCTAACCCAGTAATTGTATGGACAATATTGCTAAAGCACCAAATGTAAGTGGTGATACTATCCCCACACTAGTATTTACACCTACATTATAACACATTTTCCTGCAGAATTTGAATAATACCAGTACTATTGCAGTTATATTCACAACATTTTAATCAATGAGATTTATAACCACAAGATGGCGCCACTGTGGGTGTGTCTCCGTGTGTTGTTGCCTGTGTTTACACTTGTCCACTGGACTGAAAGGAATATATTTATGAAAAACAGAAATATATTCCTGAGACATGCATACACATTTTTAATCCACATATATTAAAGGCTTGAAACTGTCCTGCTTTGATGCATTAAAATTAGCACATATAAGGGCATTTATTCTTTTCATGTTTATTCACCATCATGCACATATACCTGGGCTCATTCGTACAGTTGTGGAATGGATTACTGGATTATGCCTATTGGTGTGCATGTTGTTTTTTGGGGGAATTAGTCAGTATTGTATATTGTTTTAAGTACCCTGCTCTATATATACAGTGCCTTCCAAATGTATTGGAGGACAATGCCAATTCCTTTGTTTTTGCAATATACTAAATACATTTGGGGTTGAGATAAAAATATGAACAGAGTTCAGAATTTCACATTTTATTTCCTGGTGTTCATTGTTAGGTGAGCGAAAGTATTGGAACAGAGAATATTTAAGTAAATGAAAGTAAATAAAACATAATATTTGGTAGCATGGGGGGGGGGGGGTGAAATGCATGCTCAATTGGGTAAAGGTCTGGTGATTGACTTGGCTAGTCTAAACCATTCCACCTTTCTCCCTTTTAAGTCCTTTGTTGTATAGGCAATGTGTTTTGGTTCCTACCCAATTAATTTGGATGCATTTCTCTGTAAGTTGGCAAACAGAATGTTTTTGTAGACTTCTTAATTCATCCTGCTGCCATCATGAGTTACATCATCAATACAGATTAGTGAGTCCACTCCAGAAGCAGCTATGCAATCCCAAGCCATGACACTTCCTCCACCGAGCTCCACAGATGAGCCTGTATGTTTTAGATCATGAGCAGATCTAAAAATGGGGTGGTCTGATACAAAAGGTGATATGTTCCAAGTTGTTTGCCAAATCTAGATAAAAATACCAGGAAATAAAGGCTGAAATTCGGATCTGTCATCTCATGTACATCTAATGACCTCAAACTCAGTTGACTTCAGTGTATGGCAAAAATAAGGAATTGACCTTGCTGTTCCAATACTTTTGGAGGGGACTGTATATATAGTATCAAGCTATTTCGTTTTCTCATAGGTTAAACATTTGCATAATACGGTGACAAATGCATCATTATTATTTTTTAAGTGTATAATAGGCATAGTAGTAGTAATCGTAGTAGTAGCAATGCATTACTATTGGCTGACTTGATTGCGTAAGGCCGTTCGGGCCCACTGTAAACAGTTAATAGTATGTCACTTTCCACCCTAAATCCGTGCCTACCATAAACCACAGACACGGTGACGTCAGTGTCGAAACATTGAACTAAACAAGCCATTTTCACATGCGTAATGCTCCACGGGAGTACATAGCATAGCAACGATAATTTGTTGGAGTAACTGCGATATAAAAAGACAGCGGAGTTTATGTTTTTTTGCTTTTCTCGTTTAAATCCAGACTGACCCTTAATTCACAGTGTACCACGCGCTTTACCCAGTCTCCGAATAGCATGTCTGCGAAGCAAAGGGAGGAAACCGACTCGGAGGGGAGATGGTTTGGGGAGGATTTTGAGAAGATGGAACGCGTTGGGACTACCGCGCACCGATTCGACGAGAATGAAGATAGACAACAGTCAAATCGCTGGGAGGACGAGACCTACGAGAAACAATTTTACCATCAACCTGAGAGCAATCAGAAACAGCCTCCCGTTACCATGGAAACTGCATCTACAGGTAAAATGAGAAATCTAATACCGATGGGAAATACAAACAACATCTAACAAAACATATAAATGAGCTGTTACAGGGAACTGTTTTTTACTCTTACTGGTGTGCTGTTTTCGCTGTGCTGGTGAGCAAGCTGGCTAACCATTTGGTGCAACTTTTCTCATGCAGCTAGGATAGCCTACCTGGAGATACGCGTATGGAAGGATAACTAACATTACGGACGCGTGACTGACAATAATAAAACAAAGTTGTGTTGCTGGCTCGACGAGCTTACTTACCTGGCTATCCTGGGAAATTGGTCCGGCTACCGTGAATATTTTCCCACGTAACTATGTAAATAAGATAGCTAGTACACATTGCACGTGTCCCTTTTTATTCTAAGCCCAGTTCGTGTAAAAATGGCTGTCGAGTTTTTTAATGAGACAATGTGGTATTGTGTGACCACTATGTATGTCCTAACAAAAAAGTTATGGTGATGGATGCTCATCGAGAAGTTAGCCAGATATTTTTCTTCATGCGGGTGAAACAACGAAGGATTCGACTTTATCGCCGATTTAAGCTTATGCTCACGGTGAATTATAACATGACAAATGAGTTTGTATGGACATTTTGTTAATATCAATAACATATAGCTAGTAATACTCAGCACTCATGCTACAACAACATGTAGGATACGTAACCATACTACGCCGTGCAGAATAAAACATATAGCCTCGCAGGCTATTCGCTCAATGGCATGTTAACACAACGCCAATATCACGGGTCAGACTTTATTAGGATGTTCGCTATTCGGCCATGATGTACGACATTCGTCCCATATAAGTTTAGAAAGTTATCATTTAGAAAGATTTGGTGAGACAAAGCGTTGCATAATAGCCGGGGTTGCGCTCGCCTAAAAGAATGTAAAGTTTATGTAACTGAACTGGTAGGCATGGCTTGTCTTTTGAGAGGGGCAGTGGGTTTAGAGGGGGAGGGTAGGATTGTCTTAGAGAACAGGACCACATAGCGTTTTAATAACTGTTCATGTTGCTACTGGGCCCAGCAAATATTAATTAATTTGTTTGTTTATCTGTTTGTTTTTGTCGATAAATAAAAGTGTTATTTTTATATTTTCAGTAGTTTCTGTTTCGCACAAAAAGAATGCATGACCAAAAATGTGTCCCAAATGGAAATTGTGGGAAAGTTTTCCAAGTCACTCTTGCTGTCACACCAAACACACAAACATACCACACACACACACACACACACACAGGGAGAGAGAGAATGCTCCTGAGGAAACCTGTTCTGAACATTCAAAATCAAAACAGTATTGTAAAACAGATTTGCATAATTTTGGTAACTTTTTGGACAGTTGAACTCATTGAACTCATACCCATAACAATAAGGCCTTGAGGGGTATGCTAGCTACTGGAGCATAGGGGATGTCTCTTATCCTAGTGCCTTCTGTGCCTCCATCTCTGAGTTGAACAAAGAGGAAAAGCTCTGAAGGAGGCATGCAGCAATGGCCATGAATCATTAGGCACTATTTGTACGGCAGGAAACAAAGGATGGGTGGAAATAAGATGTTGTTTTCCCTTCTAAAGTTATGTCACATCCAGCTCCGGTGCTTGCTGTAAACTGTGGTCTTAAATAGCTTCTGAATCATTCGAGTGCCTTTCCGCATTCCAGCCCGTCGCACTGGTGTAAAGCCTTTCACTTGTTGCTGATACACGGGCCCATTGTTTTCCTCACTGGACAATCCCATTTTGTCTGGGCCTTTAAAGAGAAATATTTCACTGTGTTAATTTCACTTTCACACAAGATTTGCCTCTATATTCACAACTAATGAGTAGATTGGAGTTGTGGTCTTTCCTGAATTGTAGCCTTTGCACCTACTCTATTTGGCCTGCTTTTGAGCAGTGCTTTGCTTTAATAATGCACTTTCCACAGAAGCTGAAATATGTTAATGGTGGTTTATGAGTCAGCAGTGTTTTGTTGGTGTTTCGAAATTATGCTCATATGCATTTTGTGAGTGGAACTAGAGATAATGGGTTAATCACAAATTCAATTATGGAGGTTATTTTTATAAAGCTGCTCATTGTGTGTGTGTGTGTGTGTGTGTGTGTGTGTGTGTGTGTGAGAGAGAGAGAGAGAGAGAGAGAGAGAGAGAAAGAGATAAAAGAGCTGATGTCAGTGGGGGTGTCATTAATTCCCAAATCAGATGGATGCCCTGAATAAAAAAAAAATCCTTCCAAGGGATGTAACTGTGTAAAAGTTTGCAGGAAGTAATTTAAAGATACAGCTTTCCCGGCAGTGAGACATTATTTCTCTGCTTTTTGTGCAATTCTGAATATTAGCTGCTGTTCATCCATGAATGTGTCACTCAGTTCATCAGCCAATCCTGTGCCTCTAAGGGGGTAGGAGGTGTGTCACTTCATCCCTAATGAATCAAAGGAAGAGTGTGAATCAGTTTTTGACTGACATATAATTGATATTTGCCTTGGAGCTTTTTTTTCATATCCACAGGTGTAAATGCCAAGTAACTGTACATCAAAAGCGTGTTCATGGAATTTATGATTAGCATAAATTGACACCCCTAAAATACCATATAAGGAGCTTGGAACTTCATCTATTTAAAGAAAAAAGCTTCCCTGAAGCGGAGATTGAAGTTCTGTTAATGGAAGTACAAGCCAAAAACATATTTTATTCTGTAATGTAATCAGTGGATTGTCAGAGCAGGGGAAGACTAAAGCCTGGTAACATATATCCTAGCTGTTGTACACTCTTCCTTAAGTTACACACAACAGATAAAAAGAAAATGGTTTGACATTAAACGGGAGGCATAAACAAATGACAGCCACATGCAATGCCACTTCTAAGCCATTCTGTTTGCAGGTGTAAACTTGAACTGTTCAAAAATGACAAGGAAAAGTTGATTGTCCTGATGGAGAAACATAAAAAGCTGTGCCAAACTATTGTGCCAAACTAATATCTAAACATACACTCACTGAGCACTTTATTAGGTAGACCTGTCCACCAGAAATACAAATATTTAAGCATGTGGCAGCAAATAAATGCATAAAAGCATGCAGACATGGTCAAGAGGTTCAGCTGTCTTTCAGACCAAATGTCAGAATGGGAAAGAAATGTAATGACTTTGTAAGTGACTTTGACCATGGAATGATTGTCGGTTCCAGACAGAGTTTACATAAAATGGTGTGACAAATGAAATCCAGTGTGCAGCAGTTCTGCAGACATAAACGGTTAATGAGAGAATGGCCAGACTGGTCCAAGCTGACAGGAAGGTGACAGTAACACAAATAACCACACATTACAACAGTGGTGCGCAGAAGAGCATCTCTAAACACACAACATGTCAGACCTCTTGTGGATAGGCTACAGCAGCAGAAGACCAATAAGTAAAAAAAAAGTATTAAATATCTAATAAAATATTTCTATTGATAATTTGCCTACTTTTGTTTATATAGGCTACATAATCTACATATGCACCACATAAAATAAAAAAATGTGGTGTGCTGTCCTAGGTGCTGTATACACACTGCAGCACAAAATGGAGGTAAGCAGTGGAATGTCAGGGACGGGGAAGACTAAAGCCTGGAGAGATTTTGTTGTAAACTCTATCTTGAGTTCCACGTACTATGGAACAGGTAAACCAAAATTGTTTGACATTAAACTGGAGACAAAAAATAAAACTCGGAAACAAATGAAGCACATCAGCCACATGCCATGGCACTTCTATGTTCTATGCCATGATGTTTGCAGCTGTGAACTTGAACTTGAACTCATCGTTAGGGTTCGCTGTTTTTTCTGTTCAAAAATGGATGAGGAAAAGCTGATTGTCCTGGTGGAGAAACATAAAGAGACTTGTACGCCATATTTATAGCTAACTTTGTTTATGTGTTTTAGGGAATTTATATTCGACTCCAATTAAGTATGAATTAATCAGGATTACTGGAATGAAACATCATCCATTTAAATCTTGAATCCTGTTGTATTTTCAGATCATATTAATAATTATAATATTCAATAGGCTCATTAAAATAATAATGCCACTCTAAATCAAAATAAAATATGAATGAATCGAATTATCAAAGCACAAAACAAGCTTAGCAACCGTGCACAACACACGCACAACAGCTGAGACCACGCGTGAAGTGCGTTCGGATTCTACAAAAAAACTGATAAATCCCACATTATTTGTGTAAATGCTTTTCTGAAGGATTTACAGTCAATTTCGTTTGGCTCACTTTTGATAAATAAGGCTAAGTGAACCCAAATGCTCATAACCCACTGTATCTGTATCTGAATGGCTCCAGTATCGAAAGGGTAATGTTTAAAAGCATACTATGCAAAGATTTTTAGCCTTGTGTTTCCGGCTTTATCCTCTATACTCCAACCACTCATCCCCGTTTTTATATTTTATATCCCTTTTTATTTGTATATCTCCATTTTTACACCACAGAGGAAAAGCGGTTCACCGAGCACTGCACTTGTGCTTCTTCACCACTGCCATTGCAGTAGCTAGTTAGCTTCAAATGCTCTGCTGAAACCTGATCCTACCTTACTCAGGCTCAATAGGCTTCACCTGTCCCCACACACAGAAGAGTGTTACGCCGTTCATGTTCAGTTTTTCACGGTAATGCTACTTGCTTTTGCGATACATGCCCTGTGCATACCACAAAATGTACAATATTCTCAAAACCACATTGCAGACAACACTAAGAGGGAAGGCTCTGTTTGGTACAATCAAGATATTTCCCACCTCTAACAGTATGCATTCCAGGTTTTAACTTCATGGGAGGTAGAGTATGTATTTTATAGTAGTTTTCTGAAGAAACATAGGCCTATATGTCACACTGGTGTTCATCATTCATTCAATAATTCATTATCCTAACCCGCTTATCCTGAACAGGGTCGCAGGGGGCTGGAGCCTATCCCAGCAAACATTCGGCGAAAGGCAGGAATACACCCTGGACAGGTCGCCAGTCCATCACAGGGTACACACACCAATCACTCACACACTCATACCTACGGGCAATTTAGATTCTCCAATCAGCCTAATCTGCATGTCTTTGGACTGTGGGAGGAAACCGGAGTACCCGGAGGAAACCCACGCAAATACGGGGAGAACACGCAAACTCCACACAGAGAGGCCCTGGCCGACGGGGATTTGAACCCAGGACCTCCTTGCTGTGAGGTGGCAGTGCTACCCACTGCACCATCCGTGCCACCACACACTGGTGTTATAATGGAAATATTAACACAAAAGTCCATAATATCAATTTAGATAGGGACTGAATTATCTGCGAATCACTCCAAATCTGCACGTTGTTTTCCTAGTGCAATCCTCCCTGCCTGAAATTAGTCAGTGAAAGGCTATATCATATTTTCCTGGTTCTCTAGGTGGGAAAAGCTTGAAAATAAATGAAAAGAAGCCAGCCATATCATTGCAAAATATGGATTGAGATTCAACCCTGTCCCAAATTGGATGGCTGTACTGAACAGCACGTATTATGGCTGAAGAGCATGCCATAGTCTGCCAGTGGTGTCCAGACTTATCTGAAAAGGATGTGTGCTATCTGATGTGTTTTCTTTGTTGTTTTATTAGTCCAGGACTAAAACACCTGATTTTACTTATAAGGCCTTAATTGAAGACCATGGTTAGTTAATTAGTTGAATCAGGTACCACAGTGCTTGGCTAAAGCACCTCATACCTACTGTGAAAAAAGCACTTTGAATTGCATTCAGTATGAATATGTGCTGTACAAATACAATTGACTAAAACAACAACCTGAATGCTCTTCAGCCATTCTCAGATATGATTGGAGACCCCTGGCCTAATCCAAGGGTGAAGTTTTGTTGTGAACGAAGTGTTTGTTACTTTAAAGCAGGGGTCTCCAACCCTGGTCCTGGAGAGCTACTGGGTCTGCTGGTTTTTGTTTTCACGTTAAAATCAGCACCTGTTGAGACCCAGGTAACAAGGTGAAGCGAGTTAATTAATCAATTAGACTAGTTGATTACACTTAAGTGCAGGGTAACAACGAAAACCAGCAGACCCTGTAGCTCTCCAGGACCAGGGTTGGAGACCGCTGCTTTAAAGTAACAAAATGAAAATGTTCCCTATCGGAGATCACCTGCCAGGAAGCAGGTAATATCCTGCCTTTTGTTTTGCGGTAATCCGTAAATGTTTTGTTTCATCGAGTGAGATATGAAATCCTGTGTTGTTTAGTTTACGCAGCCATATCCCCAGAGAGAACAGCCTCATTGAATTCAGCCCATTTATATTCAGCATGTTCAAAACAATGCGCGAATGGCCAAAAAATATCTCGTGAAAGCTTGCATTGTTACTCGAACAAACTTGGACTTCCTCTGTGCAGCAGTTATTGTAACAATAAAAAGACTGCCCTTGTGTGCCTTGTGATCCAGAAAGTGACTGAGCATATGGTCTGACCCGTAATTCCAACAAAGAACCATACTATACCTCTGTGCGACACACGTGGTCTTGTGTCACTGATCCAGACTGGTCAATGCCCCTTTTCCCATTCACCCGCCTGTCCACCCTTTACCCCTGCTCTGCCGATGACCTTCCTCTCCTCTCCCTTACTGCCCCCCATGAATATCTGTTTGGTCGCACTCTCCTGATTTGGTTAAGCACAGCCACTCTCTCTCATTTCCTCTGTGAAATCGCTGATCTCAGCTCCACAAATTAGTTTATTGCCCGATGATTAAAAAGAGTAGATATCATACAGTGAAAGCTTATCGATCCTGTCTGAATGTGGAAACATACAGTGGGCTCTAGAATTATGGGCACCCTTCATACAAATTGTGAACAAAGGCTGCATATATAATAAAAAAACATGGATAATGGTCTATATTTTATGTATAAACATACGGGGAAAGTATATTCTTGTATTTCAATACATTTACATTTATGTTTCAATGTCTTTTTAAGTGTATTTAATAATCTATTTTTTTTCTGAGAATCACAGGTGCCAAAATGATTGGCAGCCCTAACAATTATTGGAAATAACATAAAATAGTAAAACGGGCAATATAATTTTACTTCAATTTAGTTAATCTCAGACTAAAGGAACTATATTGTGTCATTCCATCACTTTCTCAGCCTATAAGCCAGTTCAGGCTGGGTATCCCTCTCGAGATTTCTTCCCATCGGGGAGTTTTTTCTCGCCACTGTTTGAGGTTTTTCTTCTACTAGGGAGCTTTTTACCTCATATGCTATTTTGGGGCTTAGGGCTGATATTTCCCATTGTTCTTCCCTTCTGTTTACTATGTGAAGCGTCTCTGTGACAGTCTACAGTGAAAAGTGCGATACAAATAAAATTTTGTTTAATTTCTGTTGCAGTATAAAAATGAGGTTCCAAGCATGCAAAATCCATTTGTCAACCATCAGCATGGGAAAAGCCAAAGAACTGTCAATTCACAAGACACTGACAATCACAAGATTGACAAAAACATACATAAACCGTTAAACATAAGTCAAGTCCAATAATAAAAAGGCATAAAACATATGGAATGGTTGCAGAGATTTGCTGAGTTGAAGAGATTGGTTAAGTAAAAAAAAAACATACAATGGCACCTCCATACCATACCAACTCTTTGGAAGGGTGGCACGAAAACAGCCCTTACTGAGCACAATAAACAAAACCAAGCATCTTGAGTTTGCCAAACCTATGACTGGAAGAGAGCGATCAAGAATGCCCAAAGTTTGGCGAGTTTTATGACATAATTGGACCTTTTCTATTAATTAAAAGGAAATTAAATGTTGGAGCACTTTCTTTAAATATGAGTTCCTTTACTGCTTGTGATTCCTAGTTCTGGTTCCATACTTTTCTTGTCCCCAGTAGTACTGGGTTGAAGACAGATTGCCCAGGTGCAGACTGCTGTGGAAATTAATGACTTCTATTTGAATTAAAATTTGACATCCACCAATGTATCTGTGATTTGTTGGTCTGAACTCAAGAAAGTTAGTATTTTGTCAGTTCTGAAGCATCTGTACCAGTGGATGCCATATGTATGCTGTCAGCACAGGGGATAAATACAGATAAATAATGAATTATCTCTGGTCCAGTTGGCTCAAGCTGTTTTGGCTTTGTTTAAGCTTCTTGGTGGGCAGTGGGGGGGTGAGAACCTGGTCTTTGGATAGAATGCCTTGATGCTTGCTGGAGTTCATAATTCCACTGCCCTTTACAATATGTTTGAATGTTTAAATTGCAGTTGGGATGGACTGATCCAGTTAGGTTGATGCAACGGATTCCATGAAAGTTTTGAATCTGAAGTTCCCCCATACCCCAGTGTAGTTGGTGTATCTTGGATTGTCGGCTGGTAGAAATGCACCGTGGAGAGCACGCCACAGCAAGGCTGTAATCAGGACTGCAAATTATAGCCACTGCAAGGCCCTCTATCACAGACTCCTTACAGTTACTCACCATGATGTTCTCACCACCCATTAGTGTGGCTGAATCCATTCAGTAAAAAGTACATGCAGTTGCAGGACTGGCTGAATGCTCCTTCAACTGTAAGTTTATCTGCTGTACAAATTCAGGGGCTTTTGAAGAATTGGTTTCCCAATCCTGTTTATAGGCAGGAATAATTGCTGCATTGACCTCTGTGAAACATGCAGAATGCCGGCCGGAAAAAAAGGCACTGGGCTCATTTTAGCCCTGGTGATGTAGGAAGACGATGACCTTGGCTGAAGGTCATAGCGTGCAGCGCAAGCCTCTTAAGCATGAAACACGGATAGAAGCATGTCAGGTTATACTGAACATTTATTCCCCTGCAGTAACAGAGAGATCGGGCCTCTGATAAGAATGAGACAATGTGGTCTGTTCTTCTCCACGACTCTATCTGCTCATCTGCTTACAGAAGGAGAGGACCCGCTTTCTAATTATAACTTTTTAAAATCGCTTTTAAGGAGAGTCGTGCTGGAAAAACATATTGCACTCTGTACATCTCCATCTTTTCTGCTTGTATTCCTTTGGAGACAGTTGCTGACACTGCACATGTGTCTATTAAATATAGGCACTTGCTATACTTGGAGTGGATTATATGCTGCAGTAATTTCTGAAGTGGTTTTCTGTGTGTGCACATGTATTGTGTGTGCATGTATCTTTGTTATCATGCGTTTGTACTGTGTGTGGACTTGTGTGTATTTCTGTGTATCTTGTGTATGTTTGTGTGCATGCATAGTATAGTGTGGGATCCAGACTTTTGGAAAGGGCTGGCTGGCGCTCTGTTCTGCCCCTCCAGGAGTTCCTGCAGGGAGACAGGCAGTACTGATGAATTTTCCAGAAATAACTTGGCAGCAACTCTCATTTCCAGAGACTGGCTCTTATCATTCCTCTGTGGCCTGACTGACCTGGGAACAGTGATAGTGGTGTGCCAATGCACCATTCTCAGTGGCAGAGCTAGCAGCAAATGCGCAGAGACATGTGCTGTTCAGTCCACACGCCTCCGGGTCAACTGCCAGCCTGCTGACCAACTCTCGCCCTGTTATGCTGCGTCGGTGCCAATTAGCTAACAAGCAGTGAGGGATATAGGCAACAGTGAAAAAACATTAAAGGAAAGGGTCACATTGTATCTGCTACAGCTTTTAGAGTTCTGTGTTCATCAGTGAAGAATTCTCCAATCATGGTGCCTGTCATCTCACTCAACAGAAGAATGCATGCCCATAACGGTTGGAGAAACTGATTTCCTTACCAGAAGGTTCTACCCTGCTGGTCTGACCAGTTCAGACCAGCTCCCAGCTCAAGCGATGTTTGAAACAGCTGGTTCACTGGTTAACCAGACAAGCTGGCCAATCAGACTTGCTACCAGCACTCCCTGGTTGACCAGCTCATACCCAGCAAAACCAGTTTATGACCACCTTGACCAGCTGGATTAACAGCAAGGTACGATAGGATCCCAGGTCATGTACTACTGCGGTGACTACAACAATAAACTATGGTTAATTTCCAATTGCATAGAAGGAGTATATGCAAGATTTGTAAGTTGACCTGGATAGTAGATGTCTGCTAACGGGAAGTGGGTGGCAGGAAGAGCAACAGGAAGTTTTTCTCAGAGTACAACGAGTACAGCAGAGAGATGCATTTCCGAGGGGCTCTGAGCTCCCTGTGAGCAGATGCCACTGTCACATGATTAACAAGCATCTGTGAGACACCCCCCTCCCCCCGAGTCGCTCTCATTGCTCTGGCATTGGCCCAAAGTTTATAGGGTAACAAACCCACCTGCATGAAGCAGCCATCTGTACAGACTGTATGCAGTCTGCAATCCCGCCAGGAAACAGGCTTCCGTGGTCCTACTGCGAGTTTGTCCCTGCTAACATCCTCGTTCTCTGACATGGGCACCCGATCTTACCTGATGGAGGTCAACGTGATTGCAAGACTTTGTTTCAACCCAGCACTAAAATAGCCGGCACATGATGAATTGTGGCCTTCAGTCGAGACCTTGATTTGTTGAAACATTTGTTGGGCTAGAACAAAAGCCAGCACACACTACTAAAGTCCTTGGGTTAGACTGGACTCACCTGCTGGAAGAGAACAAAGGCTATCACTCCACTTCTTTTCTTGCTGTGAAAGTCTTGTGCCTGTGACCTTGTTCTCGTCCTGTCTCTGACGAAAGAGGAGGATTTGATAATCAGGACTGCTATGTTTGGCTCTTACCTACATGATCAATGTGTTTTGCCAAAGCTTTGCATTCAATTGTGGTGTTTCTGTCAGGGATTTCTATAGCTATAGCCTTTTGCAATATTTGTGTGTGTCTGTGTGTATGTGTGTTTGTGTGCATGTGTGTGTGGGCAAGATAGGGCAGAGATGTTGGATAGAAGCATTAGTGGTGTGCAGACACTGGCCACATACATCCTGGGCCCTGAGCTGAGGTTTTAGTCTGCAGTTGCAAGCACCCTGCAACATGAACATAGGCAAGGCTACTGCACTTTGCCTGGACGCTTCAACCAGGAGCCAGAGGAAGATGTTCTTCGTTGGAAATATGCACTTTTAAAAGCTCAGAGAACACCCCTCACATTATCTCCCTTTGCCAACAATGTTTTTTTCTGTTGTGCTGCAAATTCAGAATTTTTGACAGGAGTCCTCTGACCAACTGTGTGATGGGAAAAGGTAAACTGAGTGACACAAGCCCATGGGTTTTCCAGGTTGTCTGTGGTCTGAGCTGGGTTTAGTCAGTCACTGATCCCATATCCTGGCTCTTCTTGTTTTTATGCCTCCCCACATCTGCACTGCTCCTGACCCCTCTTCTCAGTTTATTTATATTATACTTTTCCTGCTATTGTTTTGTCTTTCAGGTTCCTGTGCTTTCCGGAGCATGTCAATCAATCATCACAAATTATCTTTTGCCATGAGACACACACTTTCATGCTCTGTCTCACACTCTCACGCTGCCCAAACACATCTCACACCAAAAAAACCCATAAAAACCTGCTACTAAATACAGAGCCCCTCCCTGATGAAACCGAGTGGTATCTTCCAGTTCGCGAGGCAAAATCTAATTTTCAGCCTAATGAACTGAGGTTGTCTCATCAAAATTACGGTGAGGTTATTGATTGGCTACATATCTTTGACAGCAACGTGCTCTGCAATTTAGCACTAATAAAATGTCTACAGGGTGACTGTAGTGATAGCTACAGCAGTGGGCTGTTGGAATCTTGATACGAGGCAGAGACAACAAAGTCGGTGATCTGACGTATCACCCCCAAAATTACATTAAAAAATGCAGTTATTTGATGATGACAATGAGGGCTTGCTAGCTAATATAATATAGGATTGCTGATAATGTTCACAAAGTGACAGTAGCTTAAAACTGTAATAATAAAAAAATAAGGACAACAAGATGTATCGCTGACCTTATTGTCCAACATAGCTGCAGAGTATTTCTTAAGGTGATATTACAGTTGTCCCAGTCCCACTATAGAGTGTAGATGAAGAAGACAACTTCTGTAGTGAAGCTTATTCTCTGTACAATCATAGTTGCACTAACCATGCAACAATAATAAACAATTAGTGTGCTCTCCAGAATTATTGGCACCCCTAATAAAAATGAAGCGAAAAGGCTGTATATTATAAACAACACAAGATAATAAAATACATGTTATGTTCAAACCTCTGGGAAAACTATATATTTTTATTTCAGTACATTTAGTCTCATGTTTTACATTTTTTAAATCTAAAAATATATACTTTTCCAATATGTATGAACATAAAGTATAGATTATTAACTGTGTTGTTTACTAAATACAGTCTTGCTTCTTCATTTTTATGAAGGGTGACAATAATTCTGGACCCCATTGTAGTTGTGTGGCATACACGGGCATGCTAAAGATACAGCCCATGTCATAAAAATCTCACCAAAATTGGCAACCCTGCTTAACTAGGTGACCTTTGTACTTGCTAGTTAATCGCTAGCTAGCTAAAAGTTATTTCTTATGGCTCTTTTGGCTTGTTTACTAGGTTACCTTTTTGCAGAGCTTGGTGGTTTTTTGCACAGCTAGCTATGTCGCATCGCCACCTAGCCACCTAAAAATAATAATTGACATTAACTATATGGCACAAAGGCCAGTGACTTAAGTGGTGGCACTGGCTGACAATAACATTAGCTAAGTTGTAAGCACTTTCTAAAAACACAGCGAGCTACAGTACCTAGGTGGCATTTGCTGTAGGGCTTCAAATACTTTTCCCTCAGCCAGTAAGCTAGTTACACTGAGCTAACTGTAAAACCTTGCTAGCTAACTAGTACGCTTAATGTACGACAGCTAATAAACTAGCTGTTGTGTATGTGCTTGCAATCTGGCTTGCTAATTAGCTGCCCTTTTGTGCCACCTAGTTGGCCAAAATGCCACATTACTGGTAGCTGGATTTTAAGCACAGCTAGCTTGATCTTATGGCCAGCTAGTTGGTCTAAATGACAGCTAGCTGGGGCTATTGTGGTACGTAGCTAGGTTGTATTCAGACAGTCGCTAGCTATGGAGGAATAAATGTTAAAATGGCATGCTCTAGGCTTCCTTTGGCTCTTATTGGCTCAGCGGGGTCGCATAAAAGGTGTGCTACAGGTATGGCTGACAGGGTATGAATGTGGTGGGGGAAAACTCAGCCTTTTGTAACACACGAGCAACAGCTCTGAGGTTCAACCTTCAGACAAAGAGTCCCCTCCCTACCCTGCCCCCAAGATGAGCCCGAAGCCCCGCCTCTATCCCTCCCCTTGTGTCCCATGTGACACTGAGGCTGGGTACTGCAGAGCTCGTCCCCTTTCCCTCATAAAGAGCCGAAAGGAAGATGCAGCTGAGCCTGTGGGCTTTGCCCAATGCCTGCTCGCATCCCAGCCTTGACACACACCCACCAACAACTACAGTTTAATCAGCAACCGGGAGTACGAGGAAGAGGCCAATAAGATGAGGATCTTCCTAATAGCCCATTCTTCCCAGGTAAAGAACCGCAGTCTCCCTGCTACGGGCGGTTAAAAATAGAATTCCCTCGGTGCACACTTAATGAGATATGTAGGACGCCAGAGAGAACAGAGCACAAAGCTCGACTGAATATGGGGGCGGTCTGTGTGTGGGGGGGATGAAATCTCTGTCCTCATATGTTAATTCTCCAATCATTTAAAACATTTTTTATTTAACCTTTGTTTAACCAGGAATGTCCCATTGAGATTAAAAATCTCTTTTTCAAGAGAGACCTGACCAGGGCAGGCAGCAGCACAAATAATTATAAAAACAGTTTCATGCAAACCACAAACGGCAAATTACATAAAGTTCATTAACAAGCATGAATACAAAAGTGAAACTAGGTAATTAAGCAGTTGAAGCAATTTAGAATATAACAATCAAGGGAAAATCAAAACACATTAAGTCATCATATTAAGGTAGTGCCTACATCAGTACCATGCCACAGTGGAACAGTGAAGTCCTGATTGGCCCTTTTGAAGCCCCAGCCCCTCCTCCCCTCAAGATGTCCAGGGATTGAGACATTCTGAGTAGTGCACCCCAGTGCCGTGTTCTAAATTGTCAAATTATCACCACAGATCATAAAGAAAAGTGCTGTCAGCCTTGCCCTTCATTCATCCCCCCCCCTCTCTCTCTCTCTCTCTCTCTCTCTCCCCCTCCCCCTTGCCTCCTGTAATGCCTATCAATGGGGAGGACATACATGTATTCCGGGATAACATACTATGCAACAATATACTGTGTAGCTTGTGGTGTAAGGAATACTGATTAGCTCTATTGCTCCTCTGTAGTATTCTGTGGTGTGCAGTGTAAATAGTGATCAGTACTTTAGCTCAGTTGTGGTATATTGTATAGGTTGTACTGTCAAAAGTCATCAGTACTAAATCAATTGCGGTATACTGTGTGGCTTGTGTGGAGAATAGTGACCAACACTAGCTCAGCTATGCTGCGGCTTTTCATGGGTGACGGTATCAGAGCGCACTCATGCTCCAAGGATTCCTGCTCGCACGGGTACAGGTCGTCAACAGTGACACATCAAAAAATTATTCCTCCGAGAACGAGCTGCTGCTTTACGGCAGTCTTTTGAACTTACATGCTTGGGAAATATAAGTATACAGCGAGGCTGCTTCCCAGTGTATTCTTAGCTTTTCGTATCTTTTCTCTGATACTGCTCATTGTTGTTTTTGTGCTTATGTAGTTTGAGTAGTGCTGTGGGAGGCCGTGCTGCAGGTGTAGAGTGCTGGGAGCACGTTTTTCAAGAGATACTCACCGCAATTCACTGCCCACCACGTGACACAGAACAGCTACTCGACTAGAACAACTGCTGCGGATAGGTGTTAATCTATCAGGGAAGATAATATTCACCCCTGAATATATTCTATGAAGAATATAGGGTACATTTATGAAGGCCAATATGCAAATGTGGGAGCGATGTTGTCTACAATGTTACCAGTGTTCTGGCATTTGCAGCTCCTTTTGTTGACAAGTGCTTACTTTTTTATGAAGATGATAGCTTTGTTTGACAGTCCCAGAGCTTGCATTAACCCCATCCACGCTGTTGAGAATTTGACGTACCAAATTAGTGTTAGTGTGAGAAAAGCACTTCAGATTCGTATCTGCCTCTTATAAAACAACAGGTTCCCCCACGCCATATGAACGGCTTACAATGGACCGAGTCAGAGAATTCAGAAGAATTCAGAAGTTGCATGAATAAACACATTGTTTTTGTTCTTAGCTTACTTTTATTCTACAACCAGTCAACATATTTCCAGTTTGGTAGAAATACAAGTTTGTTTTGAAAATTATTTGATACATTTATGGAACCAAATATCCCACCTGGTTATGAAGCTAAGACTGTTTTCTGACTAACGTTGAAGTTTATTTTGTAATCCGTTCGAGAAAACTATGTTTTTGCCGGGACTATATCTAAGCAAATACCGTCTTTTAACTACTTGTTATTGTTCCGCCAGGATGCAAGGAAAGGAAGTGACGGAAGGATGTGAGGATGGAGAAAATCAGGAAACATCCTTCATCTTTCAAGCATCAAATTGCAGCCATGTCTATCACAGATGTGGCAGGTGGAGAGAGGTAGATCCACAGGTCAATAAGTTCCTAAAAAAAATACTGCAAAGGATGCACTTATGTTTGTTCGCTCAATAATTCTTTGGGAGCCTCATAGCTCCTTGCTGCTTGTGTAACAGGTGAGAATTTGCCTGAGTCCGAGGTGGGATTTGAACCCCAGCCTCTCACTTGTACCAAATTATTTGTTGAACGAACGCGTTACCAGTCAGCTAAAGATGAACTCGCCACTAGCCAAGGGCAACAACGTTCTTTTGAATTTGAGGGTTACGTCATCGGGGAGTGTTGTCGAGGTAATCTTTACATTACATTACATTATTGGCATTTGGCAGACGCTCTTATCCAGAGCGACGTACAACAAAGTGCATACCCATAACCAGGGATAAGTTCGCTGAAAGACCCTAGAGGTAAGTACAATTTCAACTGCTACCTGTACAACAAAGATAAGGACATGGGCCATTTTTTTTTTTTTTTGAACAAACAAACAAACAAACAGAGCAAAAGTCACCAAAGTTAACTATCCAAACACTGCTAATCTGCTACCAGCCTTCGCTTTTCACTGCACCATCCATGCTTACTAGCGAACTAGCTGAGCTAACCATGCTACACTTGCTCCTTGATCTAGTTCAAAGTGCACCTTGATCAATTTCTGGGCCAGATGTGGGCTGAGGAGACAGCCTGAGGAGACAAAATAAGTGCTGGAAATGAGTGCTTGAAAAGTGCTTGTGCTTTCCTTGCATTCTTTTCTTGCATCCTCCTCCTCCTTTTGGTGGAGCTACGGTGCTGGGAAAGGATACAAGGAAAGAATACAAGGATTGAGGCCCCAGACTTCTCACACAACCATTCACAAGACCACTCCATCTTGACCATGTCCCACACATGTCCACACAATGAGGCCTCGTTCCAATCACTTATTTTATCATTGTCTCCGTGCACCTGGAAATCTGTTGAGGTCTGCCATCTTTAAGGGCATTCCAACCCATTAAATGCTACTTGAAGGGGTGAGGAGCTTGGAGACTCCCAAAAGATTCTTGAGCAAGGAAACACAAGCACGTCCTTTGCGAAGTATTTTTCCAGAATGTGACATATGTACGATCGACCTCTGGAGCCACCTCTCCCCATCTGCTACTTCTGCAATTGATGGGGCTTCAGACTTGAAAAAGCAAGGACGTTCCATTTGCCTTATAAATGTTTCCGTGCATGCTTTCCTTGTCTCCTGTCCTTGCTTTCTCCAATGGGTGGAGCTAGGAGCGAGGAAAGGAGGTGAGGAAAGGAAGCAGTAAGGAATCAGTAAGAATCCCAAGAGAGATTCTACTGGTTTTCTTTATTGTAGTCATAATGGTTGACACAATAGTCACATTCCAGTGCTTGGTTAAAACAGATTAGCCTGTTTAGCTGCGTTCTCTCTGCATATTTCAAGTGTCTAGGATATGACTTAGGCCTGGAATTCACCTTTCCTTCACATTAGTTGAGATTTTGTCAGCACTGACAATGATGTACATAAACAACAGATTATTCCTGTCATCTGTGAGAAGGGGATTGGGTTTAACTGGCTCCTCTTCAGTTAAAGAGTCAGTTATGGGAGGGGCTGTTATGTAAGTGGATGGCAGGATTAAAAACCAGACCTGCCATGTGTTTGAAAGGTGCTCTGGCATCTGGCTTGAGTAGACGACATAGGCGACCCTTGAGTTGTGTGATGTGTGGAGGGGCCTCAGCAAGCCCCCTCACTTGGGTGGGATTGGGGGTGTTGAAACATTGAACAGTGTCCGGACGTGCTGCATGAGTGAGCAGGCTCCCATGCTGTCTCACTGTGCTCTTTAGACTCCAGGAAGCTTCTCCTATGCAGGTCTATTTTCCAAATAAGGCTAAACCCTCATGTTGTTAGCCCTCATGTCATCGTCACTAGTTTCCCAAAAAGGCTTAACCGTCATGTCTTTAATATTGTGAGTAATATTTAATAAAGATAAAATATTTAGCTTTCCCTCCTCTCTCAGGTTTCTAAGCTTTATTGGCTTGGCAAGTCATTCTTATGTTAAGTGTCTTACTGTCTGTCTGTCTCTCCCTCTCTCTCTCTCCCTCTCTCTCCCTCTCTGTACCCCTCCCCCCTTCTCTCTCTCTCTCTCTCTCTCTCTCTCTCTCTGTATCTCTCCCTGCAGATGGCTCAGATCTGCTGAGGAAATCTGCCGGTGAGGGAGACCTGTACACTTCTCTTCTGTCCAACCAAAACTACTCCTTCCGGCAGGGCATCTCCACAGACAGCAAGAGCAAGGCTCAAGACTGGATGCCCAGCCTGGAGACACACAGCATGTTCAGCTCTGACTCCGGCATCGAGATGACCCCAGGGGAGTCCATGGACTTCACCAAGAACCTTCTGGAATCGGATAAGACGGAGGCCTACAACTACATGGACATCAGCCACGGGGAGAAACCCCAGTCAGTGGAGCAGCAGCAGGTCGGAGGGGCCCTGGGGAGCTGGGGTGAGGTGACGGGGCCCGCGCTCGGTCAGTACATGGAGAAGAGCGCCAGCTCGGCGGTGGAGACCCTCGGCCCGGCCCTGGACTCGCAGACCTGCCCCTACGTGGAGGACCCCTCCGACGAGGAGCCGTCTGACCGCCAGCCCAGACCCAGGCAGGCCCCGGGCCCGGCCGCCAGCCCCATCACCATCACGCTGACGGAGACGGACTGCCCCGCCCCGCTCTGCCTGCCGCAGGTCACCGTGTCAGACAGGGACAGCATCCTCAGCCTGGGCCTGCAGGGGATCCCCACTGTCACCCTCTCTGAGCCAGAGGACGACAGCCCCGGGTCCTCCACCCCACCATTCACAGGTACAGCCCTTCTGAATTTCCAAACAACAGAGCAACATTGAGGAAATATTTGGTTTAAAGTTTAAAGAAATGAGGAAAGAATACAAAAGGGGAATGTAAAAAAGGAATAGATATATGTCACTAGTCCAAAAAGCTGAAATTGTAGAAAGATGGAGCTGACTTGATATCTGATACTCATTTTCACCATCTCTCTTTCTCACTCTCTCTCCCTCTCCCTGTCTCTCTCGCTCTCATTCTCTCTCTCTCTCTCTCTCTCTCTCTCTCTCTCTCTCTCTCTCTGTCGATGTAGAGGAGTCTGACTCCCCGTCTGAACCCCTGTTCCAGGCCAGCGGTGTGGGCGCTGTGAGTTCAGTCCAGGATCAGGCTTCAGTCACTTCCCAAAAACAGCCCGGCCCTCCCACAGAGGTGGGGGCTAAGCCCCTCAAGACCGAGTCGCACGCCCCGGTGGTCCGCGACCTAGACGGCAGCAGCGCGGAGTCGGGCGACTCCGAGATCGAGCTGGTGTCCGAAGAGCCGCCCCCCCGCAAACAGCCGTCCGCCCCCGCGCCCCCCACGCCCCCCGCACCCCCGGTCATCCAGTACAGCATCCTGCGTGAGGAGCGGGAGGCCGAGCTCGACAGCGAGCTCGTCACCGATTCCTTTGACGCCTCCTCTGCCTCCGAAGAGAGTCCCAAGAGGGCCCAGAGTTACCCCGCCCAGAAGGGCCAGAGGGCTGCTTCCCGGCTGGCCGACGTCCCCCCCGTCCCGGCCTCCCACGCTCCCCTCTCGCCCCCGGCCGTGGCCACCCCAGCCTCACCCCCTGGCCTGAAGGAGACGGCACCCGTCGAAAAGGCTCCGGTCTCCGGTCACGTGGGGGACGGCCCTGCAGCCAAACCCAAGCCCCCGCCTGCTGCCGTGGAGCCCCCGGAGGTCCGGAGGGAGCAGACTCTGGAGGATAAGGCCGGGAAGAAGAGGCGAGCCAGCCAGGGGAGAAGGGACTCAGAGAAACGGGTCGCCACTGCCGTCTTCTTGCAGGGCCTGGACAGACAGAAAGGTGAGCTCTATCTCAAACAGCACATTTCAGCCTCTACATGGCTGTCCCTGCTGGTGCAAAGCATTATTGCATCCAGGGTTTCCCATTCAGTGCACTTTTTTTCCCTTTGATGTCTGTTATGTTTTGAAGCACAGCCTGTAGCCAATTGGTTAAGGTACATGACTGGGCCATAACTGGGCCCTTGACTGGGGTCATGACTGGGGCCATGACTGGGGTCATGACTGGGGCCATGACTGGGCCATAACTGGGCCCGTGACTGGGTTCATGACTGGGGCCATGACTGGGCCATAACTGGGCCCATGACTGGGGTCTTGACTGGAGCCCGTGACTGGGGCCCGTGACTGGGGTCTTGACTGGGGCCGTGACTGGGGTCTTGACTGGGGCCGTGACTGGGGCCCACAAGGTCAGTGGTTCAAGCCCCGGTGTAGCCACAACAAGAACTGCACAGCTGTTGGCCCCTGGAGCAAGGCCCTTAACCCCACATTGCTCCAGGGGAAACTGTCTCCTGCTTAGTCTAATCATTACATTACATTACATTATTGGCATTTGGCAGACGCTCTTATCCAGAGTGACGTACAACAAAGTGCATGTACCCATAACCAGGGGTAAGTGCACTGAAAGACCCTAGAGGGAAGTACAATTTCAATTGCTACCCGTACAACAAAGATAAGGACAAGGGCCAAATTTTTTTTTTTTTATCAACAAATCAACAAACAAACAACAAAGCAAAAGTGACCAAACTTAACTATCCAAATACTGCTTACCTAGCCAACTAAAAATACCGAAACACTATGCAAATCACAAAGACAACAATTAAGGTTCACAGGGAGGTAGGGAGGGATGGGGAGAGGTGCTGCTTGAAGAGGTGCGTCTTCAGTTTGCGCTTGAAGGTGGGGAGAGATTCTACAGTCCTGACTTCAACGGGCAGTTTGTTCCAACACCGTGGAGCCAGAACAGACAGTAGTTGTGAGCGTGAGGTGGAGGTTCTGAGAGGGGGAGGTGCCAAGCGGCCTGTGGAGGCTGAACGAAGAGGTCTGGCAGGGGTGTAGGGTCTGATGATTTTTTGTAGGTAAGCTGGGGAAGACCCCTTAACTGCTTGGAAGGCTAGCACCAATGTTTTGAATTTGATGCGAGCCATGACAGGCAGCCAGTGGAGGGAAGTACGCAAGGGGGTGACGTGTGAGTATTTGGGAAGGCTGAAGACCAGACGAGCTGCTGCATTCTGGATAAGTTGGAGGGGTCTGATG
This sequence comes from Conger conger, assembly GCF_963514075.1. Classification (NCBI taxonomy): domain Eukaryota; kingdom Metazoa; phylum Chordata; class Actinopteri; order Anguilliformes; family Congridae; genus Conger; species Conger conger. Next base: position 24,611,402 of record NC_083764.1, read on the forward strand.
GCGGACGCTGGGAGGCCAGCCAAGAGGGAATTGCAGTAGTCCAGGCGGGACAGAATCATCACTTGGACCAGGAGCTGGGTCGAGTAGGGGGTGAGAAAGGGGCGGATTCTCCGTATGTTGTAGAGGAAGAACCTGCATGACCGGGTCACCGCCGCAGTGTTCTCGGAAAGGGACAGTCTGCTGTCCATCACCACGCCAAGGTTCCTTGCACTGGGTGGTGGCGTGAGTGTGGTATCCCCGAGGGAAATGGAGAGATCCAGGTGGGGAGAGGTATTAGCAGGGATGAATATCATTTCAGTCTTGCCTGGGTTGAGCTTTAGATAATGGTTGTCCATCCAGCTCTGGATGTCACTCAGGCAAGCAGAGATACGGGCAGAAACCTGTGTATCAGATGGTGAGAACGAGATGAAGAGTTTGGTATCATCCGCATAGCAGTGGTAGGATAGCCCATGTGCAGTGATCACAGGGCCAAGGGAACGAGTGTAAAGAGAAAAAAGAAGCGGGCCTAGGACTGAGCCCTGGGGAACTCCTGTGGCAAGGGGCAGAGGTGTCGATACTGTACCAGCCCAGGCATCCTGGAAGGAGCGACCAGAGAGGTAGGACTCAATCCAGTCCAGGGCTGTGCCACAGATGCCCGTTGCTGACAGGGCGGACAGGAGGATGGAGTGATCCACAGTGTCGAAGGCAGCAGAGAGATCTAGAAGAATGAGGACAGAGGAGAGGAAGGCTGCTCGTGCAACATGGAGCGACTCACTGACGGAGAGGAGCGCGGTCTCTGTCGAGTGGCCCGATCTGAAGCCAGACTGATGGGGGTCTAGCAGGTTGTTGTTAGAAAAGAAAGAAGAAAGTTGAGTAGAAGCAGCTCATTCTAATCATCTGTAAGGCACTTGAATAAAAGCGTCAGCTATATGAGATATGTTATTATAAGCTCAATGACATTTATAATACCATGCTGAATTTACATACAATTCGGCCCAGTCTTGCAGGAATGCTCTGCCACTTGTGTAGACAACACAAGCAAGTGAATGAAGAGGGGCAAGGCAGAGAAGAGTTTTATTGAGGTGCCACCATCTCACTATGCCCGCCACAAGAAATCCTGGGGGAAACACTGCAACTTTTTACAGTGTTGCAATTAGGCTGTGGTGAATGAAAATTGCAACTTTTTTTCTTATTAGGTTGTAGAAAGTTAGCATTCACTTTATCGTTTTGAGCCCTGAGACAAGTGCTCAGTTCAAACTTCAAAGAAATCTCACAGCATCTTTCTCTGCACTGCAAAAAATTTGAAATTTCCTCTCCCCATTGGCAAATCTTGAAATGAGTCAAACTTTCTCACCTCATTGGCAGTTCTTTTGGTCTCATTTAGAAAAAAGTAACAGAAATAAGATTTTAAGTGTAAATATAAGACCAAGATACTTGTTATTTTTTTGTTTTTTGCAGTGTGAAGGACATGTAAATATAGCACATGCCAGTGGCTAATATAATAATAATAGCTAGTCTGTAATAGCTTGTTGTTTGTAACTTGGTGCTAAAGATCGCATCACTCTGGATAATGGCGCCTGCTGGTTGTATGAATAAGAACAGCCTCCTTTACTCGGTCAACATCATCGCTTGTAATCCAGTGGTACTGTAATGGTTGTGTGTGAAAGGTGAAGTTTCCCTTGGCTATGGGCATCCACAAATAGAAAACAGTGGTTTGTGCCAAAAAAAGAAATGCCGAGTCACGCTGACTTGGTGTGTTGCTTTTTTTTAACGGGGTGGGACTGTGACAAATCTGCAGGAATAGAAAGGGGGCGGGCAGTGATGCTGGAGCTTTGGGTCATCTCCTCACAACTGGGTCAGCCGGGCCTCTGGGCAGCTTCATTGGTGGAGGAGAGTCTGTGATGTCACCCCCGACGGCACGCCCCTCCCCCCTGAAGTCATATAATACCCCAGCTGCTAATCTAGATTATCGAGCAGGATTAGCAGGACGCTCTTTAATGGAAGTCAGAAAAAAAGTCAGGACTGTGACTGTTCAAACGTATGAGTGTGTGTGTGTGTTTGTGTTGTATTGCATGTATGTGTATGTATGTGAGAGAGAGAGGTAGTTGCATAGTTGATATCACCCTGGACCCCCCTCCTGTTAGCAGGAAGCTATTATGAGCCTGAACTTGCTCTGTCATCCAGAGAGGCAAATGAGTCTTTGCATCTGTGTGATATCTACAAAGGGCTGAGCAGCGCCCCCTGTAGGACAGAACCCTTATTTCTGGCCGGGCCTTTAATTGGTCATCATTATGGCTTAAGCCCCCACTCCAATGCCACTCCGCTCGTGAGACAGACCCTGTCTGTAACCCAGCGCGGATGCACAGTAGTGTTGTCAGAATCCTGAAGGGCCGCAGCTGCTGCTGCTTTCTGGCTCATTGATTGCCAAAGGAATGCATACACCATGGCTGGGATTTATTCAATATTTGTTCTTCATTTTGCCCTTCACACACACACACACACACACACAGAAGAAGTGTTCCATCTGTGCTTACTCACAAGCCAGAGTTACAGAGAATTGTCGCTTAACCCTCCTATTATTAAGAGAGTATGACTGCTTTTATGTCTGGGGTCAAATTGACCCCAACAGTTTAAATAAACACAAAATTGCAAATGAAAAATGTTGACGCTTTGTGTGTCGCCTTCTTTTTTCTCCGAAATTACTAGCCTTTTATCCATGAATAGGAAACATCTGTGAGAAACATCTAATTTAAAGCCTGAGGTACAGGAAGTGAAAGTTCAGGAACATCCACAAAGAAATCTGAGATAAAAATAATATTGGCATTTTATACAGTTACAGGGGGTCCATACAACACATGCAAAGTTGGTACAGGACTTCTGAAAACAAAACATAATGTTTATTGCACTCGCGCTTTTTCACACAGAGTTACAAGCCCTGTGTTTTGTTGCTGTATTCCAGCTTGTTGTTCCTTAATTGATGAACTAAAGGAGTCGTTTATATAGTTACCTCATATAGTCTGGTTCATAGTTACTTTTTGTCTGAAATGGTTGCAGGTACAATATGTACGATTTTTGTGTTCAAACATTGTTACAAGACCATTGTAAATCCCTTCCTATCATTGAAAAAGGATAACTGACATGTTGACTCACCCTCTGCCTGTGTTTATGGTCCTTAAATTCAAAATATGCAGTTCAAAGACTCTGTACCAAAACAGTGTATAGCTGTTCAATAAGTCAAGCTCATTTGTTGAAAATTGGTACTAATTGCCACAGCCAATGGTGTGGGGAGGTTTCAACGTTGGCGGCCTCCAAGGACAAGAGTGAATAGCACTGGAACAGTGCATAGCATTCATATGCTTGCATCTTTAGCTACATGGTTGAAAGTTTGGATGTCAGGCTGGGTACAGCTATTGTACCCAGGAGCAGGATGTGCCTCAGTACATATCCAGCTGTATAAATGGATATATTATAAGCAGAGCAGTAGTTAGGAATTCTGGGGCCCCTGAAAGAACATTGCTCTGGGCCCCCCATCCTAACTGGAATTTTTAAGGGCCTTCTCCTGCTGTCCCTAGAATGGTTACCACCTTCCACCCCACCAGTGACGGCCCTGATTACAATCACTATAGGTATTCATCTAGAGTTGTATACAGTCTGTTAAGCTTGCTGGTTCAGATCCAATTCCAACACTGGAGTTTCTATTTTTATACAGCTGCATAAGGAGATATGTTTTAATGGAGCCAGTGGGTTATCTTCAACTTGCAGTCTATGAGCGACAGCCTGCTCAGAACTGCCTATAAATGCCTCCCTCTAGTGGTGACAGAGATTAATAGACCATTCCTCCACACATATTCTTTCCAGATAATTGATTCCCTTCACTCTGTGTGTATGGACTGCCCTCTTCATTTGAAACCAGAGGTTAGACAGGGATGAAATGCAGGAATCCACAGACATGAATAATTTTGTTGGGTGCTTGCCAGGATATCCTATAATAGTATAGTAAGCAGACCAGTCCCGAAGCATCAAAAGTGCACAGCAACATATTACAATAAATATTAGGTACAGTTACATTCATATTAACCCATTTTCATACCCTAGTGAAACAGGAAAGCACTGAAGAGCACAGTGTTGTTTCTGAGGACTGAGATAAACAAGAGCAGATTTTAATTCAGATTTTTAAAAATGAATTGATTAGCACTGAATTTGATGCCATTGATTAGAATCAAAGAGTCTGAAATATAGCAAATTACTACTGTATTTATGTTGAAATTTGATATATATATTCTATGTCTTGTCAATGCCCTTCAAGTAGAAATAAGGCTTCTAACCGCCAGCCGTCTGTCATCCATAGACTGCCCGTTGTGCTGTGCGGCCATTTTGTCAGACCAGCTAGCATCCCTTTGAGAAAGTGACCCTCAGTAATTGTAGCACATTATGTTCTGAGGGTCTATTAGCCACAGTCAGTACTGATGCTGTCAGGATACAGTGCCAGATTGTGGAGTGTATCACCACACCAAACCCCAGGGCTTCATGGTTATGTTAACCTTCATATTATGTTTGGGGTCAATTTTACTCCATTCAGTGTTTGACATCCCTTAAAAACCCAGTTAACCTTTTTTTCATCTTGATGCTGTATGATTTTTCTAACTTGGTGGGATTAAATGTTACATATGCAATAAGCATTATGCTATGATTTCAGAGGTCTTGTACCAACTTTGCCTGTGTTGTGTGGAGTTATTTTGAGCTTTTTTAAAGGCCTGTCATGACTGGGTGGGAGTAGACTGTCAGGCTTCAGAACAACAGAACCAGTACAGACATAGCTTTGGATGTAAATTTGATAACAAACTGGTAATTCAAACAAAATCCAAGCACAGCTGGTCAAACACATACAGAAGGAGAATCCAAAAGGCGTTGGTAGTGGTACACGAAACTGGTCAGACCACCGACAGCTCAGACAGCAAAACCACTGGATCTGGCAACTACAGTCTGGCAACAAAGACAGAAGAGACAGGTTCAACTAGAACAGATAACAAGGGAAATGAGAATCAGTTGTGCACGATAATCAGGAAGTGAGACACAGGTGAAACGAATGAATGAAGTGAATGAACAGAAAACAGATACTTGGATAAAAACAGAGATCACGACAGTAAACATCACTCCTGGCATTCCAATACCATAAAAGCTCCAGAAACTGATATATTTTACAAATTTGTATTTTCCTTTTTTTTACAGCCAATTATTAAGTCAATTACATTTAAAGATTTTTCTTCTTTTTAGCCAACCATACATGTCATATTCTAGGCTCTTTCTCGATATTAAGCATTGAGTAATGTAATTAAAGTTTTCCCCAATGTTCAAAATTCATTGACAAAATATGTGTCTAAAAACATGAGAAATTATGGCTGAATAATACAGTGCTAAATATGTGTTAGCTATGTCCGTGGCTGTTTTCTAGGACTGCTAAAAATACCACCCCGACATTCACAGCAAGGATAAGCTAGAGTCCAAACCACCTTGCCTCCTTCTGTGCTGAGAAGCTCAGAAAATTCTGGAAGGCCAGTTGGCACTGCCTTTCAGACGATGGCATTTTTTGCCTGATTGGAGCCTTGTGCAGATTGGAGCCCGGTGTGCAGATAATCTCTCCCCTTGCATCATTGGACATCACCTTTTTTCCTCTATTTTGCAAGTGATAGAAAGAACAGGGCATTTGTTGTACTGTATATGATTTAGTGAGTCAATTCCTATGTTTTCTTTTTAATAAATGGGAGTATTAATGGAAGTAAAGGAGGGTCATTCAGATGTAGGTTAATGGGTCTAGCTTTTGTAAAATATTTGGTGTGGCCAATAAACCTGTCACATATCATTACACTCACAGTACGATTACTTAGCAGAAGTGCACATCCAGTGTGACATGCAGAACAGTGGGGCTCTACTTCTGTACAAAGGCCTATGGGTAATGATAAGCTAACAAACAACAATTTGTATTGTAACAGAAAAGAGCACCAAGTCAAATAAGCTTTATTTGATGTGTGGCATTCTTTACACAACTATCACAATAACCCTATTGAAAAGGAAATCAAAAGAAAGCAAGAAAGAAGGGTTTTCTAAATGGGGTCAAGTAAGCTATGGTGAAATCTCAAGACATAAGCCTTCATATTGCCAATGTTACCTTATTGTTACAAACCAAAGAAACCGTGAAACCAAACTATTGTTTACAATGTAAATAATTTATTCTAAGGTTAATATGAATACTGTGATTCAAGTTAATTGCATAAGTTATCATCAGCACGATCCATATCTTAACATGTTATTTTTGCTGATGGTAATACACAAAATTACTGGTTTTCTCAGCCAATAAACAAAAATATGACAATGAATATGAAAGGGTGAGAAGGTAATTATGGGGACGATTATAAATAGAGATGTAAATGGATGGTAGCCATTGTTACCACTTTAGATGTATTCTGATATAGCAGACAATATGCTGTGCTATATTTTGTGATATACAGTTCATTTACACTTTTACAGATGCTGTCACAAAGCTGCTAACAGAAAAACAGGAGATTAGAAAGATTGGGCAAGACTGAGCCAAACTCCACTGTAATATTAGACAAATTGAACCGAGTAAACACAAAACTCATTTTTAATTAAAATAATTTGTAATTTATTTAATGAAAAGGTTATCAATCACCAAAATCACCCCTATGAAAAGGCAATTGCCCCCTTGACATTTCATAATGATAATGTGTTGCACCACCTTTAGCTGCAATAGTAATAACCAGACCCTTCCTATAAATTGATATCACTCTTTCACATCACTGTGGAGGCATTTTACCCCACTCTTCTTTGCAGAACTACTTTAAATCAGACATATTGGTAGGTTTTCAAACATGAACTGCTTGTTTCAGATCATGCCACAGCATCTCTATTGGGTTCAATGAAAGGCTTTGACTAGAAATCAGGAATAATACAAGAAATTATATATCAATCAATAATAGAGGAAATTGGGGCGGAATACCTTTTTTTCATGGCACTTTAAAACCCCTGGGATTCTAATATGGTTTAAGATGTGTTTTCAACACTGACCATATCTGCTTTGTTTCTGATCATATCATAGCTGGTCTTTGGCTTGTTAAAGCTGGTTAAGCTGGTAGAGTAAGTTGGTGGCGAAACTGGAGGACAAGCTGACTATAGGATGCTCAGCTGGTGAACAACTGGTCAACCAGCTAAAACCAGCTTGAACCATTTTGACCAGTTTATGCTGGTTTATGCTAACATTTTCACCAGGGCACCATGAGGTAAAATGAAAAATAACTGTACAATAAAAATAGCGTTGTACAATTGATGCTTCTCATTCACCCATTCATACACACTCACACACCAATGGTGATTGGCTGCCATGCAAGGCACCAACCAGGTCAAGGTCTAAAGATCTGAAACCATTCTGTATAAAAAATACAAAATAATAGAGGAAATCAGGAAGGGGGCAAATAAATGTTCACGGCACTGTAGCGGTTCAAAATAAATCCCTTGTTTTGGATTGCATATTTAGATTACCCAGGAATGCAGAGCCGGAATGCAGAGCTCTTGAAAGAGTGCTATTTTTAGATTTCCACGAGCCCATAGTGGCTCACCAGCTCTGCTTGTTTTCAAACAAAACATTAATTATTAAAGCGAGCTAGGCCTCAGAAGGAAGGCCTTAATCAGATGCTCCATTTATAAATCCGTTGGCATCCAGCTATAAATTGAAAGCCTGTGCAGTTAATATCATATCAGTGTTCAAAACCACATTTCTTGAATATGGTTAGGGTGGTGTGAGTGTCATCTTCCCCTTACATATGGGGAGGTCTTCATGTGCAGTACCCTCAAAAAGTCAGTAACAGCAAAAAAGAGTTATTTCTGCTATATATTTAAGGTATTTCGATTTTATATCAAAAGATGAACATGAGACAAAACTACAGACAATAAGCTTTTATTTCATAATATTTATATGCAAATACAGTGGGCTCCAGAATTATGGGAGTACCAATAATTGTAACACCTATGGTTTTCAGAAAATAATTATTAAAACTGATACTTAGTATCCTCTTTGGAAGTGCCTGTCCAGGTGTTCAGCAAAGCTGCTTTCAGTTGATCTTCATTTCAGGAGATCACTGTCTTCTGTCTTGAGTAATGTGAAATGATATTGCTCCCTGATTATAATGCAGGAGTGAATCACCTTCAAGGCTGAATTAATTGAATACAGGGATTCACTTGTGCACCATACTCATAAACAACTTTCTGTTCCAGCTGAGTGAAAAGTGGATGACCTCTGAGCTGTCCAATCAGAAATTGGTTTTATATTGCACCAATTACAGTAGTTTTTTGGCTAAACTTTACAATACTATTACACAAATTGGTATGAACTAATGTAGTTGTTAACTAACGACAAAGAAGTTATTCTGTACAGCTTTGTTTATGTATGTATTTCCATATCATTAATTCATGTTATCAGCTGCATTATTTCATACCAATTAATATTGTAATTGAGAAAAAACTTAATGCATTTGTTATTGGTTAACTATATTACCCTATAGCTTACTAATGTATAAATATTTATGTAGCTAATGCATTAGTTAATCTACAAATACATTAACTAATGAAAAGTTAATTTCTTTATTTATTCATTAATTGCATTATGTAATTCATATTGTAATGGAAAAAAACAGTTAATGTATGTGTCAATGGTTAACTAATTATAATGATATCCTATGGCTTGCTAATGTATAAATACTCATGTAGCTAATGCATTAGTTAGTTAACAAATACATGAACTAATGAAAAGTTAATTTCTTGCTTAATTAATGTTTTTGTACTTCATTAATGACTAACAATTGCATTAGTTAATGCCAATGAATGTAACCTTATTGTAAAGTGTGACCTGCTTTTCTTCAGACTGACTGGCAGTGTACAGGAGTGACATGCAGAAAATTAACATGAAAGCCAGCAGGCCTGGACTGGGCTGGGCTGGGCTGGCATTGAGTGATGGCTCGCTTGCTGACTAAATCTGTGATGAGCAGGGACGTACAGCAGGGCGGATCCGGCCCTCATGCTCACCTCCTCGGTTTCCATGGCGATGTGGATAGTGCAGGCTGCCTTTTTTCCTCGGGAGCAGTCCCTGGGGACAGCAGTGGAGGGGTTGAGGACAATACGCCGACACACGGCACAGAGAGAGAGGGAGGGAGAGAGAGATAGAGAGAGGGAGAGAGTATCTAAGATCCACACCCACTGTATAAGGCACAGTGGATAATATAACATCAGTGCTGACTCTGCTGTAAAATCCAGCTGTGCCAGCTTGATCAGCTGGAAAATTGAGCTGGTCATAAGATGGTCTAGCTGGGTATGAGCAGGTCTACCAGCATGGCCAAGCTGGTCATAACGCTCATCTGCTGGGTATGAGCTGGTCAACCAGATAGTGCTGGTAGCTTGTCTGAGCTTCAAAACATAGCTTCAGCTGGTCAAACCATGTCAAGATGGGAGCTGGTCTGAACTGGTCAACAGTTACCAGCTAACAAGCAAGAGCTGTTTTTTTTAGCATGAGAGAGATGCCACCATTGCCATTGATAACACTCCTTTGCTTTGTGATAATCAGGGCCTGAACACTAACCACAAACAGAAGTGCATTACAAGTGCGTTCATTGCTAGACAGATGGCGGTCTTATATTCTTGGTATGTCGAAGCAGTATTATATTTTGTAGCTAAGAACAGAATGAATAACAGCCGTAGCTCATCCTTCGAGGTGAGAAGATTGATTTTCATCACCAGCGGATATATTTGTGTTGTTGCTAGGCGACAGCAAAAGGCCTTCGGCAAACCAACGTGATTACCACACAGGACATGCAGCAGGGCCTTTTCTGTTATAATCCTGTTCATTTTGCTACCACAGTGTATTCCCTTCATACCCTTCTTTGTGTGCAACAGTATTCACAAAAGATCAAAGGAATGCTTGCATTTGTAGTTTGCATTCAGGAATCCCTGTACTCTGAACGCTATTGCGTTCAAAATGATATCATACCAAAGCCTGCGACTTAATAAAACTGGAAAACGGTGATGCCAGATTGTTAAAAAGACGTGAACAGCAGTTTAGATTCTTATCGTCCTCTTATTTGCAATGCAGGGCAATAAAACAGCAGGCTTTTCCATGCCACGCTTACGGGTTTACAACCACAATCTTGTCACAGACAATAAAAGGCATATTCAAACAATCCTTGATAGCATTTATCTACATCAAATAAATCATGTTCCAATATAAGAACAAAAATATACATTTCATAAATAATCGCATTGTTTTTTTTTTCTTAGCTCACTTTTATTCCACGTCCGGCCAACATATTTCCGGTTTGTTAGAAATACAAGTTTGTTTTGCAAATTATTGGATATGGACATTATGGAATCTCCCACCTGGTTATGAAGACTGTTTTCTGACTAACATTGAAGTTTATTCAGCCATGTTCTATAAAATTATGTTTTTTGACAACTTGGCCATGCTTTATAAAAGCATACTCCCATATATGTGAATAAAACACAAATAAAGGTAAATTTTCTTTTCATTTGTATAAAGAAAATTGGGTTTAATAGAAAAGCAAGCTATTCTGATCGTTCATGTGTCTGGATATGCAGATGTTTTGTATTTGGAGAGATTTGGGGACACTTGAGGACATCTGGGTGCAGTTTTGGGAAAACTCATGTGGAATTTGAATGCCCGTAGATATCTTTACTAAACCTTGTTCACATTGATAACAAGTTATAAAATATAAAGTAATTCTGGGTTGGTCCTATAAATTCTGGGTTGGTCCTGGGTTAAACTATAAAAACATAAGACAATAAACACTAATTTTATTGCGTAACAAAAACTGCTACTCCACTGATTCTGCACAGGAACAGACCTGCTGCAGGCTAAGTATAGAAAACGACTGGCTCTGGTTTCTTGCATCAAAAAGCAGTCTCCGTGGATACCAACACACTTTACCTCGCCTTGTTCTTTACGCTTCAGCATTCAGGAACGCGGTGGAGCTTTGTGCTTGCTTTGGCCCATAGCCGAGCACCATCATGAATATATCATAGTAATGCCTGTAACCCCCGTAATATTTGATCAATTATTCACATTAGGAGGACTGCGGAGTTGTCTGTGGTTTGCAAGAAGTGAGAATTGTGCCATGCAATATGAACGCCGAGAAAGAAGCCTGGAATTGAGAGAGAATAGCAGTTTGTGTCTCTTCTTTGCTTTAGCAACCGTCACATGAAGGTACAGTGAAATGTGAAGGCCAGCAGAGGGGGCTATGGCTGGCCCTCGTTTTGATGATGTCACCCAACCAAACCCGTGATGTGTGGTGTCCATTTCTCTCCCAACTGGAAGGGAAATTGCATAATTCCAATATGATCCCTGAAAATAAGGAATCATAGGAATCCTTCTGCACATCTTCATCTTTAATGTAATTTGTCAGGCATTATTTAAATAACCGGGATGGGTTTGGCCATGTAATCATTAAGAAAATAATTAAGAATGAATTAAAATAGATTGTTATTTATCATTTTCAAATGTATATTTTGATGTCATTTATTATGCCTCTTAGTATATAGTGTATGCGCGCGCGCACACACACACACACACCATCGGTACATATCATGTCAACAACATAAAAAATCCCATTTGTGACAGGTGTATGAACGTTTGAGTGGAAGGAATAAAACTGGAATTGGATTAGAAGCGGTCCCCATCAGGATTAGCAATAATCTCAGAGCTAAAAAACAGAGCGGAATGAAAATGAAAACAGGGATGCCATGCACCCTGCCTGTCAAGCTGGTTAACCTCCTCCATCACAGCCTCTCCCACAACCCGCCTCTGCTTAGAGGCAGGGGCCAGGACTTTTAATTTGAAAGAGCTCTCCGATTCCCCTTTCTAGAAATAAGCTCGGCCCCCCTCCTACCCATTGGCCGCTGCAGACTCTGCAGTGTTTACACTCAGCTCTCATTGGCTTCCCCCCCTCCCTTACCCTAGCTCTTCCTCCCTCCCTCCCTTCCTCCTGCAGCATCAGTCTGCATGCTAAGCGAGTTGCCTGAGCCATAGCCCCCCCCCCCCCCACCTCCTTCCTCCCTCTCTCCCTGCCTCCTTCCTGGGCCATTCATGCATCAGAGTACGCCTGTGTGAGAGAACGGGCTCCACGGCAGAACCACCGGTGAATCCTCTCCCACCAGCATGCAGGCCAGCCCAGACTCAACCAAGATGGAGTGCTCCCGAAGCAGCTGGAAGTGCCAGGGTACCTTGTGTGCGTGTGTGTTTGTGTGTGTGTCTTTGTGTGGGGTGGCGGGTGGTGTATTTGTGTGCCTGACCAGGAGGGGCTGGTGTTCGTGGGACTGGGTAAAAGGGGCCGGGGAGGTGGATACCTGCGGGCCCCTTCTGGGCTTCTCCACACGGCGGATGGCTCCCGCCTCCCCATCCATGCTAATGCTAAGAGACAAAGAGAGAGGGGCTGAATGCATTTTTGGGGGGGGAAGAGGGGTGGGGGATGGTGCAGGTGCATGTTGTGTTGTGCGGGCATCGATGGGGGTGATGTCGTCGTGTTTTGCAGAAGAGGGCGATGCCTCTTTATCTGTCGTCAGACGCGGGGCGGGGGGCCAGACGGTCCTTTAGCGAGACACACCTAGCGCTACCGCTATCCATTATCTCACCACGCCCACGTCAGCGCTGTCGACGGGGGGTGGGTGCAGGGGGGTGGGGGGGCGCTGGAAAATGAGCACAGCTGCTCATATTCTACCTTTTTCTCCTTTTCTCTTCCTTTACGCCTGAATCCTTCCTCTCTTCTTTGTTAGTCTTTCCCATCATTTTCTTTCTGTCTGTCTGTCAGTCATAGCGGATGGTATGTGAGTTATGTACCATGCATGTGCGTGTGTGTGTGTGTGCTTGTGAGAGTGTGTGTGTGTGTGTGTGCATGCGTGTGTGAGAGTGTGTGCGTGTGTGAGAGTGTGCGTGTGTGTGTGTGTGTGGGTGTGAGAGTGCGTGTGTGTGTGTGCATGCGTGTGTGAGAGTGTGTGGGTGTGTGAGAGTGTGTGGGTGTGTGAGAGTGTGTGCGTGTGTGTGTGTGAGCCCCCCTCCATGTCCCTGCATCACCTCCTCCTCCTCCCACCGCTCTGTCTTTGTGTCTGGCTCTCTGCTCGATCGCCATGGTGATGGAGATAATGGGGAAAAAAGCCTTCTGTTTCATAAGGGGTGTGGCCAGGTTGGCCAGGTCCGGGTCCCGTGCCACTGGGAACGTCGCAATTCCTGCCTGCGACACGTTTTTTTTCCGCCCAGCAGCATGCGGTCACGCTCGTGTTCAGGTCGCAAGGGCGGTGACAGGTGGTCGACCAGGACCTGAGCAGGTGTAGCACGGTCAGGGATGCCCAAACTTTCCACAGAAAATGGGGCAGGGACCCACTGTTTTGCCAATGCTTGCGTGTTTGTGTGTGTGCATTTTTACACGTGTGCCTGTGCGCCCATGGGTGTGTGCGTGTGTGTTTCCCACCCCCAGTGCCTTCTGTGTGCACACACTTCTTTGCTTTTCCTTCCAGAGAAACCTAAAGTCGATCCTGACCTAATTTGGTGAGATACAGTATTTGATTCATGCGGTATCTGATATATATCTGTCGTCTGGTGCGTTGCGTGACCGTTCCGCTGGCTCAGACACCCTCACGAGACGCCATGTCAATTCCACACCTTGTGGTGTGAGTGACGGGCGGTTACCCACCTGTACTACGCTTCTGCGGTCTGACAGCTGAGCTCAGAGTCACTCCATAAATGACATCCCCCCCGTCTGTGGGAAACAAAAGCCCAGGGTGTGACATCATCGCCGTGCGGTGAACACTAGTGTCGCGTCTCTCATCGGCTCTTGGTTTGAAAGATTGGTGTCGTTGCAAAGGTTCGGAACATTCCGGAGTTGTTGGTGTTGTTTGTGAGGTGTTACAGGGTAGATTCTTCGTGCCTGATGATGGGACGCAACCCACATTTCTACCAGTCTTGTAAGTGTGTGTGCTGTACCCACTGGCTTTTTTCTTTTGTGTGTCTGCTTTGTCATTTCACGACAGTAGGACTGCAAGTGCCCCCTACTGAATAACAGTTGGCATAAGTTGGCAGGAGTGGGAAGGTAACTGGGATAGAATCCAGAAGAGAGCAGCTTCATAATCTGCAGTAGGCTTCCTCAGCAATGTATTGAACCAGGAATCCTTCTCAGTGTTCAGCTTAGCTATGTGATTCACCTTGGTAAATGTAACCGAAATAGCAATGTGACAAGTCATCCTAAAAGAAAGAATCAATCATCAGTAACCTGTTAAATCACTTTCATTTACAGTATTTCATTTCTTTCGTATCCCTGATACACGAGTGCGTTATCAGACGGTAAAGGCTGCAATTGTCTTTGTATTGATCTTGGGTGTCTGGTAAGACCTATCTATCCTAATGACGTTGTTTTCCCTCGGTAGAGTTGTCAGCACAATTTAGCCTACCCTCCCTCTCTGTAGAGAAATCTCCGCTGTGAGCGGCCATCTTGGCTCTGCTGCTCGATAAGTCACTGTGACTCAGGTGAATACGAGAGTGGTGGTGTAATAGGGTACATACACTCAGTGAGCACTTTATTAGTTATTTATTAGACTTATTAGACTTATTGGTCTTCTGCTGTTGTAGCCTATACATTTAAGAGGTTTGATGTGTTGTGTGTTCAGAGATGCTGTTCTGCATACCACTGTTGTAATGTGGGGTTATTTGCGTTACTGTCACCTTCCTGTCAGCTTTGACCAGTCTGGCACTAACAAGGCGTTTTTGCCTGCACAACTGCTGCTCATTGGATGTTTTGTTGTCCGTGGAGACAGTCTCTAGAGACTGTTGTCCGTGGAAATCCCAGGAGATCAGCAATTTCTGAGATATTCAAATCACCCTATCTGGCACCAACAATCATTCCCCGGTAAAATTTGGTCCACAGGTGAACCACTTGATCATATCTGCATCCTTTTATATATTTAGTTGCTGCCACATGATTGGCTGATTAAGTATTTGGATTAACAAGGTTGTGTACAGGTCTACCTAATAAAGTACTCAGTGAGTGTATGTCTGGCTTTTGCTGAAAAACCAGAAACACACCAGCCTTCTACTGGCTCCAGCTGTCCAGCAGCTGTTCCCTGTGCTCAGCTGAAAGGTTTTATGGAAGGTGTGTAGAAATGACCCAAAAACAGCCTTGTTCAGCAAGGTGACCATACACATATCGGCAGTCGTGTCACAGTGTCATTACTGTGCCCAGTTCACCTGACCCCTCCGAAACAGTTAAAGCTCAGAAGTACACTAGCAAAGGACATGACCCTGACCAATGAGGAAGGAGGGTACAGTCTGTGACCCCGCCCGCTGACTTTCTGCAGAGCACAGTGGCAGTGTTCCTCCTCCAAACTCATCCCACCTGCTGGTAGCAGGCCCACATCTCTGGAGGTGGAGCATCTCAGAGGGACTCAGATGCTGATACAGACAGATACTCCCACTCTTGCAGATAACCTCATTGGACATTGCAGTGATTGGCATATGTAGGTCTTTGTATCTTGGCTGTAAGCCAGCACGTGAAGAGCTCATTCCAATTTTTCCTCTTCGCCTCCTGACACACTGTAAGTGATGATGTGTTCACTGATAGTTACATGATTCTAGTGTATCTGTTTGTGTGTTCTGGGTGTACCTTCTTTTGTTAGAAACATTGGCAAAAAATTATGAAAGCGTATTGGTCACTCTAAGCATTTTTGATCGGGAGACAAAGTCTCTTGAGTAGGGCACGCTGTTCTGTGACCCACTATAAGAAACCCTGGACTTTGAACTGCATTGCCACACCTGCAGAGTCTGACCCAACACCTTTAAGCCAATCAGCTCAAGCACATTGAAACCCCAGCAAAATTCAAATCTCTTCATGTGCAGTATCACCAAATAACTAAGCTCAAACAAACAAGAGTTCTGTAAGCTCTTCTGAGCACTGAGACATCAGTCTGTTTGTCAGACAGAAGCTGTGTTAAGGGCCACTTGATAAAGTCCTGAAGTCCACTGTGTGCATTGTAGGAAAAGACCCACAAAAACTAAATGTGCCTTCTCAATGGACTTATCCTGCTAATAAATATTCAACAAAAGGGAATTCTGGTTCTTACTGTGCTCATGGCTATGCCTCCACTAAGAGGCGATGATGTCGATGGAGGTCCAGTACTCAGTGTTCTTGCAGTGTGCAAGAGCGAGTATGTCAGTCCTTGCCAATTTGTGTTGCATCTAGAACTTTCTAGAACTGTCACTTCCCCAACTTTATCATCTAACATAATAAGTGCATGTGGACCTTTCCAGTGGGAAACGTGGAGGTAAAACCAACACCACCCAAAAACTACAAAATTTCTTATTACAAATGGCATATTGTTACTATTACAAAATGAGTTGTCAGAAGACCATGACAGCCTGGCTAGAGAAACTATAAAGACCTTTTTGGTTCAAAGCACGAGCTCGCTAGTGTCAAATAGCCTACGTTAGGCTTTTAGTATCGTGCTGGACATCTGTACTGGCATGGAGTCAATGTACATGTAAATCTTTAATTTGTCAATTAGGCATTATCTGACTGACATTGTAATGAAATATTTAAGATGGCCCAAAATAAAGTTCATTTAAAATTCGATAAATAAATTCCAAAAACATTTTTTTCACACGATTTCGCCCTGTCAGATCCCTAATCGCACATCAGAAGAATTCACCAAAACAATTGAGCTAATATGATCACAACCTCTTTGTACAATAATATTTATTCACATTTATGCTATTTTTGTTACATTGAACATTTTCTAAAGTATATCAGTATTTAATGAGGAAGGAGCCATCAAACCGAAAATAGCAGTAACCGTAGTTATTATAGCCTTAAAGCAAGAAAAGTTGCGATATGTGACAAACACTGGCTCGACTAAGGCGTTGTTTCCTTCAATGTAAATCCGAGCCAGGTTATCGCGAATGTCATCGCAGCTGGAGTACTCACTGACCAGTCATCAAGCTGGACAGGAGCTAACTGCTTTAGGATGATGTACTGTATTTAAGGACTGCCAGCCTTGTTTTTGGCTATTTAGTTAACTGACATTGGCTTGCATTGAGCCTGACTGTTTTGAATCGCGCACCTAACGTGGGCACGCGTGCTCATTAAGATGGTGGGAAACGGCTTGCTTCCCTGCTCCATCCGCAGCCTTTCATCAGCACTCAGTCGATCTGTCAGCGAGCTGTGTAACGAGGGAGCCAGAGCCTGGTATCCATGGTAACTGCTTCCAGGGCCTTCGGCCGTACGTATCGTAGCCTACCCTTCCTTGTTACCGTAGCTATGTGCTGCACCTTAAGAGCGGAATTCTCTAGCTTTGTATCTCAGTTAACCATGTGGGGGGAGGTTGTGAATTGTGCTGCAGGCGTATTTCTGTGTGTGTGTGCGTGTGTGTGCGCATGTGTGTGCTTGTGTGTGGGTATGCAAGCCTGCATACGCAAGTTGGTGCACACGTATCTTACAAACCATTTTTTTTACCCTTAGAGAAATCTGTGGGCTGGGAGCTAAGCGCTGTGTGATGTAGTCTCTCATTATCCAGTCAGAATCACAGGGTACGCGTATGACTCCCATGGGCTTAGGATGAAATCATCCTCCTCCATATGAATAATTCATCGCTGATGCTGCGTTACAGAGAGAGAGTAAGAGAGAGAGAGAGAGAGAGAGAGAGAAAGAGAAAGAGAAAGTACCTAAGGTCCACACCCACAGTGGATAAATCGCGGGCACTGTCTTTGTCATTAGCAGCCTCGCTGTGCCTCTGAAGGCCGGATAAAGGGTGTAATGAGCATGTGCGAGTGAGCGGCGTGGCTTCCTGGCGGCAGGGTGCGGGTTTGTAAGACTGCAGTGCCCTCCCACCCTGGGTGGGGTCTGGTCTTTGTCTGAGTCTAGAGCGGTAGCCTCATTCCCTCACCAGCCATGAGAACGGCAGGTCAGTCGCTCTTTTACACCTCTCTCTCTCTCACTCTCCCTCTCTCTCCCTCTCTCATTCTCTCTCTGTCTCTCTCTCCCTCTCTCATTCTCTCTCTCTGTCTCTCTCCCTCTCTCATTCTCTCTAGATCTATGTACTGTATGTAATGCTCTATAAGTCTGGTAAGTGGTATTTCATCTTTTCTGATTGAAATTGGGAAAAGAAAGTTGCGCAGAACCGGCAGCTGTGTAGTATAATTGGTAAAGAACGGGATGCATAAGCTAATGGCTGTAGATCTGATTCCCAGGTAGGACACTGCTGTTGTACCCTTGAACGAGGTACTTTGACTGAATTTCTTCAGGATATATTCAGCTGTATAAATGGGTGTGATGTAAAAATGCACAAGCTGTATAAGTTGCACTGATTAAAAGCGTTTGCTGCCAGTGATGTAACGAACTAAGTAAGCTAAGTCTTTCAAAATAAAAGTCACTTTACCCTGAGATTTCGACACATTCTGATACATATGTGCAGCATATCATTTACCCTGCTGAAAAAAACAGCTCAAGCAAGGTTTTGAAACAGCTGGTAGCTGGTTAACCAGTTCAGACCAGCTCCGTACTCAACATGGTTTGACCAGCTCAAGCTATGATTTGGAACAGCTGGTAGCTGGTCATTTCAAGCTGGTCATAGCTGGATTTTACACCAGGGTAGTGGACAGCTCCTGGTACCACCACCTAATTATGCTGATTATGTGCGGAACAAGAGAGGACAGAAAGGGATACGCTTAAAGCACTTCCTGACGGAAGGGGGAAGTAAGAAGAGTGCTCAAGTGTCGGTTGGTCACTTTTTTCTGGAGTAACAGCTTGGGCTTAATGTGGTGAAGGGAAGATACATTTGGCACGGTACCTGCCTCTTCTACTGGCCTCACCCTCAATTCAGAGCATGATAGTTGTAAACTGGCTAGTCAAACCGGGTGAACTGCTGACAGTACAGATAGAGAAGAGATGTGTATACTTCCTTTAGTTACTGCAATGTCGTTTAGAAGTCAGTCCAATGCTGGACCAAAAGGTTTGGTCTTGAGCGAGATTTTTGCCCAAGTTGAGTTTGTAATGCAGTGAACGTTGTTACCACGTTGTTACCTGTATATAACTTACCCAACCCGAGGGCCCGCGCATGTTTTTACCATGATACTCATTCATTCCCCCCCCCCACCTCTCTTTGCCCACCTCTCTTTGCACCTACCCTTCTTTATAACGTACGGATGGGTTTATCAATCTCAGCTGACACCAATGCAATTAGATTACCTCATCCACATGACGTAAAGAGTGGTTTGTCCGCCCATCACCGAGTCTAAATTATTGTCTCTGCAAGCCCCACATTTCACAGTGGGAGGCAGGTGGTCAATCACGCAGACGATTTCCGACATTGCACTGCGTTTGCAAAGAAATTCTCTGATGGAAGGCAAAAATAGGACAGGTTCTGAACTGCTCTGGTGTTCAGAGAAAGGACATATTGTGATGGTTGGAAAATAGGATGAAACATGGCTTTTCGTTCCCTCAGTGATTACTGAGCTTGTGAACAGAGAGCCAGTAGTAGGCAATACATTTTTTGCGGTCTTCCGATTACTTAACCTTTGGGTCATGACTATCCCATTTTAATCAAATAAGTAGTGTATTGGCATGTTTGGTTCAATGGGTAAACTATACTACATATCAGTGGCAGGAAATTATTAGGATTTGACTTGTGATGAATTTGACTTCCTCACCTTGTTTTGCACCAAATCAGAAGGCGACAAGCTAGAATTTGTGCGTTTGTGGATTTAAATCTCTTCTGCCTGGGATACAGTGATTTTACCTCTGATGATCTGGTAGAAAAAATCATGCAAATTTGTTAAATTGCTTCCAATATTGTCAATTTTCAGAAAGATTTTATTTCTTAGGTTTTGCTGTCATTTAACAAAAAATGCAGCTGTACGACCCAAGAGGATCCATCTGAAATAAAATATGATTCAGAGCAGAATTTCAGAAGGCAGATCCCCCATGAAAATCACACATATGGGAATATCTTTGGGAATGATCCAAAGATTGGACACTTCCCGCTTTTATCTACAGTGAAATCCGTAATTATTTGGACAGTGATACGATTTCCGCTCTTTTAGCTCTGTACTCCAGCACATTGGATTTCAAATGAAACAATGAATGTGAGGTCATAGCATAGACACTTTTTATACATAGTCCCTCCATTTTAGGGGACGAAAAGTAATTGGACTGTTGGCTTGTTTTAGATTTACCAGGTGTATTCCAATCATTGCTTAGTGCACGTAAAAGTTATTGACATTTATAAACATGAGGACCACAGTTGTACCAATGAAAGTCAAGCAAGCCAGACAGAGACATAGGCCAAACAATAGGCTTACAGGTACATCATTACGAAGGAAGACTGCACTGGTGAGCTCAGTAATTGCAAAGGGGCTGGTAGGCTAAGGAAGACCTCTACATACCAACCAGATAGCCAGGTTGGGTGCAACTATGGACATGCTGCATGCCGGTGTTGGGACTGATCTGAAATCAGTGTGTGAGACGTGACTGTGCTCTGTCCCCTCTGTGTGCAGCTATGGACCTGATCTGAGATCAGTGTGCGAGACGTGGCTGCGCTCTGTCCCCTCTGTGTGCAGCTATGGACCTGATCTAAGATCAGTGTGTGAGACGTGGCTGTACTCTGTCCCCACTGTGTGCGATCTGAGATCAGTGTGTGAAACGTGGCTGTGCTCTCTCCCCTCTGCAGCTATGGACCTGCTGTACTGGCGTGACCTGAAGCAGACAGGGCCGGTGTTCGGCAGCCTGATGCTGCTGCTCTTCTCCCTGACTCAGTTCAGCGTGGTCAGCGTCATCGCCTACCTCGCCCTCGCCGCTCTCTCCGCCACCATCAGCTTCAGGGTCTACAAGTCCGTCCTGCAGGCCGTGCAGAAGACCGACGAGGGACACCCCTTCAAGTGAGAGAGAGAGAGTGTGTGCGTGTGTGTGTGTTTATGTGTGTGTATGTGTGTATGAGTGCAATTCTGTGTGTGCGTGTATGTGTGTGTGGAATGTGCATATGTTTCTGCGTGTTTTGTGTGTATGTTTGCATGCATTTGCAAGTGTGTTTGTGTGTGTGAGTATGTTGTTGTGTGTGTGTGTTTGCGTGTGATGTTGTTCTGTGTGTGTGTGTGTTTTTGTGTGTGTGTGTGTGTGTTTGTTAGTATGTTTGTGTGTATTTATGTGTGGTGTGCATATGTTTGTGCGTGTTTTGTGTGTGAGTATGTTCACGTGTGTTTGTGTGTGTGAGTATGTTTGTATGTCTTTGTGTGTTTGTATGTTTGTGTGTCTTTGTGTGTGTGAGTATGTTTGTGTGTCTTTGTGTGTGTGAGTATGTTTGTGTGTTTGTGTGTCTTTGCGTGTGTTTGTATGTTTGTGTGTCTTTGTGTGTGTGATTATGTTTGTGTGTCTTTGTGTGTGTGCGAGTATGTTTGTGTGTTTGTGTGTCTTTGCGTGTGTATGTTTATGTGTCTTTGTGTGTCTTTGCATGTGTGTGAGTATGTTTGTGTGTTTGTGTGTCTTTGCGTGTGTGTGAGTATGTTTGTGTGTCTTTGTGTGTCTTTGCGTGTGTGTCTTTGTGTGTCTTTGTGTGTCTCTGCGTGTGTGTGAGTATGTTTGTGTGTGAGTTGAGTAGAGCTTGACCGTCTGTGTGTTGTGGCTCAGGTCGTATTTGGATGTGGAGGTGTGCCTGTCCCAGGACCAGATGCAGACATATGCTGAGAAGGCCCAGCACTACATCAACAGCAGCCTGAAGGAGCTTCGCAGGCTCTTCCTGGTGCAGGACCTGGTGGACTCTCTAAAGGTCAGACACCAGAGTGCACCCCACAAATGTACACACACACGCGCGCACATAGATTCACGTGCACACGCACGCACAAACACATGCCATTCCTTACAGGTTGACCGAACACTTAACTTTCTTCCATTGTGGTAACAGTGTCGTTCCCTGTTCAAAGATGAGTTCTAAGTGTGTGTGTCTGTGTGCTTCAGTTTGCAGTTCTGATGTGGTTGCTGACCTATGTGGGTGCACTCTTCAATGGCCTGACCTTGCTCATCCTGGGTAAGAACATTCATCTTCCTACTTGCACACACACACACACACACACACACACATATACTGTGCCCTCCATATAAGCACCGTGCGCATATTTTCCATATGAAGAAATATAATCACCTTTGATTGGGGTATATTTGAGATGAGATGGTGAATGCAGAAACCACTAATGGAATGGTGAATGCAAAAACCACTAAAACTGCTGTAAATTCCAGTGATGCCAACTTGACCAGCGCAGATTTTGAGCTGGGTATGAGTTGGTCAACCAGCATAGTCAAGCTGGTCATTAAGCTAGTCTAGCTGGGTATGAGTTGCTCTACCAGCATGGCCAAGCTGGTCCCGAAGCTGATCTAGCTGGGTACTAGCTAACAGCTGTTTCAAAACCTAGCATGAGCTGTTTTTCTCAGCAGGGTGCTCTTCCTCCTGCCTCACCTCTCTCTCTCACGCTCTATCTTCTCTCTCTCCCTATCTCTCTCTCAGCTGTGGTGTCCATGTTCTCAGTACCTGTGGTCTATGAGAAATACCAGGTAGGCTCTTTCCCACTTGCTCTTTCCTGGAGTTCTGTCACCATGAGGCTGCTCTGCCCCCAAAAGAACTGCTTCCCACCCCCCTAACGCCTGCCTCTCTTTCCAGACGCAGATTGACCAGTATCTGGGCCTGGTAAGGACCCACGTCGGCTCTATTGTGGCAAAGTAAGCCCCGCGTCCCCTCTATGGTGCCTTCTCAAGAGGTCATTTGTAAGTAGATCTGGGTCAAATACTAAATTGTTTGGATTCAAATACATTTCTATTTGTCTATATACACCTATGAAATACTCTAAAAAAGTGCAGACCCTGCCTTCTGTTCCTCTTGATTGGCTCAATTGCACCCGGGTCAATCAATTGGCAGCCTGCAGCCTAAGGTTACATGGCTGGGACCTGGAAGTTTGTGGTTCAAGCCCTGGTGTAGCCACGATAAGACCAGCACTTAGGTTGAGCATTTTTTCCGCACAGTGGCTGCCCACTGCTCCTAAGTAACTTGGATGGGTCAAATTCAAAGGACAAATTATCCAAGGAAGTATAGTTTCTTCTTGAATCCAAAACAATGATGTATTTGACCCAGGTCTGTTTGTAAGCCGGTTTGGTTAACATTATGGATGGTGATTGGTCTCACCCTAACTGGCATGTGTGACTTTACAGGATCCAGGAGAAGATTCCGGGTGCCAAGCGGAAGGAGGAGTAGGGGGGGGCCCCCCGGGGCCCAGCAGACAGGCTATGAGCCCCATGCAGGGAGAGCTGGATGATGGCTGGTGGTCCCCACACGTTACCGGAGAGTAATGGCGCATTTATCAGCACAAAAAAAGGCGTCACAAAAAAAATAAAAAATGCCACACAGCACCGGAGAAGCCCCCCCCGCCCCGTCTCGTTCCTGTCCCTATAACCGTAGAATAAATCTCACTGAATTCACTTTGTCTCAAACACTACAGTCTAGTGAAGGAAGTATAAAGTAAAAAAAAAGAAAAAAGAAAAAAAAGAACTTAGATGTGTTTTTTTGTGTCGCTTATCAAGTGCATGGAGTCAAGAGTCTTGAGTAAGAAATACTATTTGGTATCTTTCTGAGTGTAGTTTTTTTTTCCTCTTTCTGCTACCGTTCTCAGCAACGCGGAAGACTTTACTGTAATGTGTGGTGAATTCTCCAGCTTCTAGTGATCTGCAGTGATAGTCTAGAACTGCTTCTAGTCACTGGGCTACGAGTGGGGCTTCTCTCTTCCCAGTATAACTGTAAACATATACATATACTCTGTATATATATGAATATCGACTAGAATCGTGGACTAATGTTTCTTTTTGTGTGTACTCCAGCACAAAATAATTTAACAATGTACTGACTAGGTATGCTAACAGCAGCAATTTGGTTTTGTATAACTATAAGGTTCAACACAAACTCTTGTTTTTAGGTACTGTTATCAACTACTAAAGAGCCGTTGGGGAAATCTCTTGTGAGTGAGTGTCAGCCAGTTAAACCTGTGCTATGTTCAGTGTAGTTCTTCTTAGTCCTGGACTTGACCATTTGCACTGACTGTGTACTTATCAATGAATGCGAAAATAAATGTTTCCAAATGTACGGAGTCTTTTTCATACACTTCTTTTTGTGCCATCAGAATAAAAAGGCTGAAATCAAAGCCATACCCATACCCAGCAATCAGTAAAATATTTATTTCTGGTCTTGAGACCAGCCATGACAATGACAGCAAATGTTTAGATCAGGGTTTTAAGATGGCATTCATATGTTGTGCTTTTATGAATATTCTTGTTTTCAAGAAAACAATAGGTTCAGGCCTTTGGAAAGACACTGCAAGCCTATCCAATTTGCCATCCAGTGATATTATGTGCTAATAACGCTGATGTATTGTGGATTAGAGACATTTTTTATCGGGGACAGTTCACATGAATCAGCATTTTCAGTTTCCACATCAATGTAAATGCGCCAGAGTTAGTTAATGAGCTTATTTTCATCTGTAGTCCCTAATCTGCATGTCTTTGGAAATTGGAATACCCACACAGACACGGGGAGAACATGCAAACTCTACACAGAAAGACCCGGGCGGGGCTCAGACCCAGTACCTTCTTGTTGTGAAGCAACAGTGCTACCCACTGCGCCACCAAAATGTAGGAGTTATGACAGGACCCATGGAAATATCCCACAATGCAAGTTATTTTTAGATTTGCATCCACAGTAACTTGCACATCGATGGAGGGAAAATGTTTTCAATTATAGCAACAGCAAACAGTGATTTAATTCAGGCACCAGACCAAAATGGAACATATTTAAAACTAAACATATTTATATTTTCATATTCTGATTGATGGGATACTTTAGTAACATGACCCTATGACATAAGTCTTTTCATAGGGGCTTGATTTGGGAATTGATTATATGTGCACTATCCCTTTGAAAAGGGTCCTACCTCTATGCCAATGTCCCCTCCTTCTGGGAGACACCTATTTGTGTTTACCTGTCTTTCAGTCCATATAAGAATAAGGCCAATCTTTAAAGGGCATAATGTTGGTTTGACTAAATCTGAAAAAAACAAAAAAAACAAGTTAAGTTTGATTGAATTGCATAGTATATTATATGCCTTTAAAACTGGCTAAGTGCATTTGATTTAATTTTGGGGGAACCTCCATTCTCAGTCAATGGAAGATGAATGTTTCACGATGAGTCCAGCAGAGGGCACAAATTTACACCAAATGCTCAAGTGAGCACCATAATTCATTGGACAGCGACACGGTTCTGTACTCTAGCACTTTGAGTTTGACAGGATACAACGACAATGAGGTTGAAGTGCAGACTGTCAGCTTTGAGGGTATTGTCATCCATATTGGATGAACCATTTAGAAATTCTAGAACCTTTTGTACCTAGGCCCCCCAGTTTATAATGTAGATGTAATGTAGAATAAAGTATTAATTTAAAATATTTGGTTCCATGCAATGACTGCTTGAAGTCTGTGAAGCATAGACATTACCAGACACTGGGTATCTTCCGTGGTGATGCGCTGCCAGGCCTGCACTACATCTTCAGTTCCTGCTTTTTTTGGGGTCTTTAGCATGTAAAATGTCATTTAGATTCAGATCCGGTGATCGACTCTGCCACTGAAGGATTTTCCACTTTTTGGCCATCAGAAATCCCTTATTTGCATTGTCCTGTTGCATGATGAAGTGCCGTCCAATAAATTTGGAGGCATTTTGTTTTATCTGCGCAGGTAAAATATTTCTGTAGACTTTTGAATTAATTGTTCCACTTCTGTCTGCAGTCACATCATTAATGAAGACAAGTGAGCCAGTTCCACTGGCAGCCATACAGGCCTAAGCCCCTCCACCATGGTTAGATGTGGTATGCTTTGGATCATGGCATTTTCTTTTTTCCCCCACACATTCCTCTTTCCATCACTCTGGTATATGTTAATCTTTGTTTCATCTGTCCACAGTACTTTTTTCCAGGTGCCTTTTAGGTGCTTTTTAGCTCACTGTAATCTCATTGTAGTCTTATCAGTGGTTTGTATCTTGTAGCAAACCCTCTGTAGTCCTGCTGGTGTAGTCTTCTACATATGGTAGACTTTGACACATCTACACCTGCATCCAGGAGAGTGTTTTTTTGTATCTGATGGGCTGTTCTCAGGGGGGTTTTCCTCACCATAGAGAGTATTCTCCAGTCATCCACTACAGTGGCTTTCTCTGTCTACTAGGTCTTTTGACATAATGGAGTTTTCAAACTCGTTTTTTTATTTATTAATAATGAACCAAACAGTTGGCTTGGCCATGCTCAAGGTTTTTGCAATGTTCCTGATTGATTGTTTTTAGCCAGTTGTTGTTGTTGGCCAGTGTAATTTGCATGGACACTGCTGCCTTCCTCATATTGTCACACCCCAACAACAATCTCCAAAGGGAATTGAAAAGTCTAGAATCAAGTCATCATCAGCTCTCTTCTTCATTCACTACTGACACAAATGGATGCACCTTCCTAACGAAGCACATCTGTGAAGCCAATTCAACAGATTATTGTAGTACCTTAAAATGGAGGGACCATGTACAAAACGCGCAGTAATCCGATATGGATGAAAATTCTCTCAAATTAAAGCTAATCGTCTCATTCAACAGTATCACTCAGTTTTCAACCTCATTGTCATTGTATCATTTCAAACTCAAAGTGCGAGAGTACAGAACCAAAAAAATGTGTCACTGTTCAATGAACTTTGGTGCTCACTGTGATCCCTATATTATTTAATTTCGGTTTTTTTTTCAACAGTAACAAAAAAGCACATTCAGCTGAACTAGCTACCGAACGCAGCAACAATGAGAAACCATGAACCATACAGATCCGCCTGCTCAAAGCGTCCACAAGATGGCGCTGAGAGAAGATCCTCACGCTGAAAATGACCGCTTGCTTCCCAGAACACACCACGACACATTTCGCAGTGGTGACTGGTGACCTTCCCTTCAGCTTTGCAGACAGTAAAGCGTACGCATATTCAGCAAGGTGAGTGTCGGTGTTTTGTCTTAACAAACATTGTTGCATGCAGTGAAATGGAAAGGCATTGTTATGAGCTACAAATAACTTTTGGTGTTATTTTAATCGTACGTTATTTCTGTGACGGACATTATAGCTAGCTGCTTTTTGTGAGGCCTAGTTGCCTTTAGCTTGTGAGCTAAGTTTTGTATGGGATATTCAGGTGCAGTGCTAGCGCAACGAATGAACTGGGCAACCAAGCACACCAAAGAACTATACGTTACAACTTAATTGTCAAATTTAGTCTGAAGTAAGACATTCTGAACTAGCAATATCTTGTCATTGTAACGGTTAAAGTAGTCACTAGCTAACGTTTCCCGTTTTCAGCTTTTCTAATAGCTAATATTAGCGAACTATAGCTAGCTAACTAATTTAGCTTGCTAGCTGAGTCGCTAAGTAACTATAGCCAATTATGACATTACTTTAGCTAGTTGTGTAGTCTGAAGACTGCTGTCAGCGATAAGTCAAGATTGTTTCTCATTATTTTGTACTAATTTGGTTATTTCTACCTTTTTCAGTTTAAATGTGCATGCCACTAGAGCCATTAACCTAACCTTACTGCAACCAGTTGCTACAAGTACAAAGCGTAGTGACATTCAGTAATGCTCGCTAACGAACTAAACTGGGTATGTATTGGTTCCCTTAGCTCCAGCCTTTTTGGCATCATCACTGCTGTAGGGCAGCACAATTCCTCTATTCGCTAGTTTAGCTGGTGTAAACACATTTGATTTACATAATGATTCTTAAGAACGTGTAACGTTAGCTCTAGCTCAAAAGCCATTTTTAATCGAAGTTAATGTAAGCTTAGTTTTTGGGCTATAAGCCCAGTTCTGAGGCCAGTGCCTCGGTCAAGGGTACACCAAATTAGACTCCAATTAACCTAACCTGCATATCTTTGGACAAGACTTGGAAACGTGATGGTCACATACAAATAAAATCCTATATAATTCCAGTGATTTATCCAGGATGTATTAGTAGGTGGGGTGTATTTGAAATAAAATAAAAATAAAAATAGTTTTAAAAAAAGATTTCGTTTTCGGAGGTTTTTCCTTCAGAAGGTGCGGGATCACTGCGCTCAACCAGCAGAAAACGGAAGAGGATACATGTGTGTACAGCGGTTTTAGTTCCAATTGTCTAATTTCTTGGAAAACCACATTTTAATGTATTTAGTCTAGTGTATATCAAATAAACATGACACCTGTGTAAATGAGACAGCTTTGGAGTTGCTGTCTCATTTCTCACTTTGAAGTAGGTAGGCTACTGACTCCTGTAGGCTTCAAGTCGTTATGCTAAGCTAACACATTATGCTGGAAATTGAACCAGTGAATGCAAAAAAATGAAATCGAACATCTTGTATTAGTCTAAGTCGGAAGTCCCAAAATTTTGGTATTGTTTTTAAGATAGTGTTCAATATTTGGACATTTTTAACTGGACTCATTTCTCTTAAGTGGCATTAGGTCCACTGAATTCTGCCGCTTTCCAGTCAAAATGTATATTTCGTTAGCCAAAAGCTAACAGCACAGCGCATGATTTATGCGCCACAGCTAGCAGTTCTGTAAGAAGGGTTCCCAGGCTAGTCAATGCTACCGTTAGCCAGCAAAGAAATTTAATTTAGTATAAAAAATGGCATGGGTTTCTCCAATAAAGCTTGGAGAAATTAAGAGATGCAGACCACTCGTCTCCATATTTGTTTGCGACATATTGGTAAATGCCCTTTTTTGGTTGCAAGCTCCACTTATCTGAAGATGCCATTGTCATTTAGCTAGGCTAATCATCCTGCTTAATTTGATATTGCCATATTATAATTTGTAAATATTTTTAAGTGCGGTCACAAACTCTGTAGGCGGGGTTGACTAGATGATGTATTGAAGGGGAAACCCTGCATTTGAAAATGTATACAACTAAAATGTAGCAATAGCAAGAAAAAGGAACAATGCAGTGGCATCAAAAATGTAACATAAAAATGGGTGACATGAATGTCCGACAAATCGAAAGGAAATCCCAGGTGACACTCTCCTTAGAAAAGATTAAAATCCTTTTTATACAGAAATATATACAGATAATATGAATCAGACCATAGGGCTGCCATTCACAGTGTTAAGATGTTTCTCTTCCCTGGAAATGTGTAGAGACTCTTCAGTCACTGGGCTTTGTGCATGCTGAGCAATGCCTTTTCTTTACCTCTCCCAGAAAAATGGCAGGTGGTGCGATCTCAGCTTGGTGGACCAGGATGTCCCCCTACTACGCCAAGGCCTACCAGGAGATGTGGGTGGGACTGGGCATAATGACATACTTTTACTACAAGATCTCCTACGGTGGTAAGTTCTAACCCAGTGCCCTGTGTGCAGGACGAGCTGAAACAGAAGTTAGAGCAGCACTAGCCCATATGATGTATATGCGAGTGCAATGTATCTCTTGGGGGTGATTTTTGGAGGGCTGGAGTTGATTGGACTAACGTTAAATGAGGAGGGGGAAGCAGAGCCATAGCCTATGGCTCTGGGGGTGAAGAATGCATGCCGCGGTGTGAAAGGATATTGATTACAGGGGGGCAGACAATTGAGACATTTCTTCTAAATGCACGCCCACTGGTAGTCAATGATGTAAAATCTCAATTCAAATAGTTTTCCAGGAAGTGGATAGAAAAAATCAAGTGTGAAAATGCAACAATTCTATTAATTTTATGGGATATATTCTTTATTTTTTATTTCCGCTTGTTTTTAGTTTGCCATCAACTGTCCCTGTCAGGAGATAGTGCCTCAGAGTATGCATTAGGAATATTAAAATAATGCATCTTATTGAGACATTCTATTTGTTTTCAGGGAAAAAAGCAGTGAAGGGAAGTAAGTATATTCCATTTTTGGTTGCTTCTGATTGTGATGGAGTATGTCATTGTGCAAAGTGCATACACCTTTTCAATATGGTTCTGTAAATGTGGTTTATATGGTTGTGACGGATGCATGACCAAGCGGAATTTTGTTTCAGTCAACCTGGCCTGTAAATATTTTTTCAGCATTCAAC
Organism: Conger conger; assembly: GCF_963514075.1. Lineage (NCBI taxonomy): Eukaryota > Metazoa > Chordata > Actinopteri > Anguilliformes > Congridae > Conger > Conger conger. The sequence continues at coordinate 24,641,568 of NC_083764.1, forward strand.
TGTATCCTCTGTTAATTAATGGAAGAATGCGTTTCCTTTTGGAGTCTGGCTTACTGCTTTACTTTGTGCTCACCTTATTTTTTCCTTTCTTTTCAGAGCCTGCACATTAATTTGGATGCCCTGCTGATCCTGCCCTCGTTGGGAAATATAACTGCAGCTGCTGTACATTGTTTGCCTCCTGTCTGTGTCTCATGGAAATTAATACATTAGTCTGTTTAGGACACTTGTACTGCTGTCAGTGCAGTTGTCTTGTCATTGGGAAATGGTGTGTTACACTGGCCTTTGAGCAAAGGTTCAGTGATTACGTTATACAATGGAAAAGATGTTTTAATTTGAGGCAAGGCATATCCTGCTATCCTGTTTTGGTCTTCAAACAACCTGAAATAAAGTAATTGATTAAAATCTGAATACTGTTATTACTCCTACCTTTTTAACATTTTGTGTGTTTTAATGACTTATGATGTTTTTAATTGGGAAAATATGCATTATTACTGACAGATGTAAAAATATATGTATTAGTTAATCATGAATCTAGTGTCCTAGTGCTGGGCTAAAACATAAACCAGCACCCACACCGGCCCTTTTCAGGTGAGATTGGACACCCCTGGTCTTGTAAACTTTGTTCAGATTCACTCTATTACTGTTATTTGTATTGATCACTGAGTGGGCCATGCGGAGCTGTCCACGTGGAATAAAACTGAAACTTCTCTAGGGTGGTTTGTAACCAGTTTCTGGAAGCAAAGCTGAAGTAACAGAATATAAACCATGTATCACATTATAGAATTGCGTCCGTAAACCCACAGTCTCCTCGACTTATACAGGCTACTACATTGTTGTAAAGGGTACATTTTGACACCGCAGTGGTAGACCTCTGGAGCAAAAGATGATGCTTAGTTTTTATAATTATCAGGTCCCAATAAGCCCAAATAGCAAAGAGAAATTAAAAATGCATACCAAAAAAGAGTGCGGGTCTTAGGAGGATATATGGAAACGAGTTACTATTTTCAGCTCCTATATGCCGATATAACGGATTCTATGTTCGTCTCTCGCAGTCTTTAAATTACGTAGTGCTAAGTGCTGACCACTGAACTGTAATATACGGTTAAATTCTGCTAACGTAGGTAGGGGACTACGCTGTGACAGCGGCGTCAGAAGTGACGGAGAGCCCAGCAAGCACGGCGCAAAGCCTCGATTCGGCACTGATAAATGCATCGCATTGGCTACGCAAACGAGAATGAACATGCTGCAGCAAGCGAGCTTAATCTCTGACCACAGTAAGTGACTATATCTATTGTCAATCGTTGCTAACCACTCGAATTAAATATTTCATAACTAGTTAGCTAGATCTTAAAATTGCTGATCTGTACTGTGCAGTATTGTAAATGGGCTAGAGCTACTTAGCTAAACCAGCGAACACTAGCTGCCTAGGGAAAGAGGCAACGAAATCACGCCGTCGTTTTGGCTGCGGGAATGCAATGGTGTGTCGCCAACGTCGCTTGCTACCGCACACACCTTACGGTAGCTAACCTATGGCTACAATCAACTAGCGTATATTGGGTAGCTATTTAACATTAGCCTGATAACGTAACGTTAGACTGTAAAAATAACGCCCCGGGATTTGTGTAAATTGGCTAGCTAGCAACGTTAATTATAACGTTTTACACTTAAACGTAACCTGTATTTTCGCAAGATGTTTCTCCTCCTCTCGCTCTCAGTAAGTTAATCAGACTAATCTCCCACAGTCTCCGGATCAAAGATTACCCTGCTAGCAAGCGTTAGCGTTGGATGTTTTTTAAGCGGTCCAATTTGTTGACGCGTTACTAGCTAACGTCCGCTATAGCTGGCTGGGTAACGTTGTCTGGTATGGTTCGCTTACGGCTAGCTAGCTAAAGCTAATTTCTTGACTAGCTAGTTAGCTACTGCATTGAGGCTGGGTGGTACCCCTGCCGTGACCCACTTTGGTTTGGCCTAGCATCGTCAGAATGTTACAGGTAGCTAGCTGTGGGAATCAAACGGCGAAGGTTGCCTCACACGGACTTATCCGCATTTCTTTAGTCTGGGGCCGGTGAAGGCCAACTGTGCCACTCCTGGATCCAGGTCCCTTTTCTCATCTGGATTGTGTGATAAGCAGGAGGGATCGGACACCCCGTCCCGCAATCCAGCAAACCCATTTCCAGCTCTAATGTCCCATTCGCTTTGACTGGCCCGTAACCATGATGCCGGTAAGTGTTAATTTTTCTACATTTCTACCGTAATAATTTTTTAATAAATTTGATACAGCTAGCTAAGTCAACTTCTAATTCGTGACCAGCTGGCTCTAAACTCGCTCGATCTATCGTTAACGCCGCAGAAGTCGAAACACAGCTGGTTTGCTAAGTAGCATTGACGTTAACATTACTTGCCGTTCTGCCAACCCTGTCAAAACTGCCATAGTCTGATGAAATCGCTACTGTTTGCGACTTTTAACCATAAAACTAAAAAACACATCTTCGGCCCTTTCTTTATCATTACTTAGTTGCAGTGCTATGTGGCTGACTAAAAACAACCATACATTGCAAGCTAACGTTAGGCGACCTTAAATCAGCCACATTACTAGCTGTGTTTTTGATCTTCTGTTTCTGTAACGTTAGCATTCCGTGAACCCAAAAGGATTATCTTGCTAGCTAGCATAGCTTGGTCGCTGAAGATGCATAGCATTACATTTTAATCAAAGCAATTAGCTAACTAAACAGTATGTTTGAAACGCTGGTTAACGTTTGCGAGTTAATTACTGTAGTGCTACTGGCTATTCAAACGCTAGCTAACGCTCGCCAGCAGAATAGCTCGCTATCTACGTTATCCAGTTGCCCACCGTTAGCTAGCTAGCTAGCCTTAGTTCGAGGTAGCTGCTGTAGAAAGCAGCCAATGGGTAATTTTTTATGTTTGTGTTGAATTAGGCCGAATCGAAGTTGACGAGAATCGACCGCAGATTTGTGGCGTGGGTTTCCTTCAATCTCCGGTTTAATCGCTGCTAGAGAGAACGAGCGTTTTACTTCTTGTTAGCTAGCCTAGTGAAACATACATTAACATAGCTATTTGAATCATACACTATCCGCAGGTGTTGTTTTTGTATCAAGCAACAGTGTCAGATAAATAGTTAGCTAAATGCATCGTAAATAGTTTTAATCTGATGCTTTATTCAACATTAGCTAGACTTGGACAGTCTTGGATCTCCTCCCACATAATCGCTAGGCTACAAATCAACTATCTAGTTGAGACTACACTAGCTAACATGGACAACTAATAATTTGTAAAAACTACTGTAGCGTATCAAAATAGATTACTAGTTCACGTCGTGTGGGAGTGAACGAGAGGCAACTGGTTATGGTAACAGCGTGGGCGTTTTTGTCATTTATTTGTTGGAATTGGTTTAAATTCAAAATGTAAGTTCAACATTTTACCCCTGTGTCAAAGGAATAGGTGTGTCCTGCGTGCTACGCTTTCGTCGAATAAATCGGAGACGTATCTCCTCAACAAGCGAAGGTTCTTAAGGGATTATCCCTTAACGTTATCTGTGAGTTGTGCAGTACACCCCCGTGCCAAAGCAGTGGTCTCATTGGCACCCATTCCTCACTGAAACCGCACCTTAAAATGGTTTGATCGGATTATCCAGATTTTCCAGTTTGAGTCGCACCGAGAAGATAAATCCTTACTGGATTTTTGGAAAACACGAGAACACCCCTGTTTGAAGACCGTATTTAATTTGTCGCGTAGAAGTATCTTTAAGTTTGGTAATTGCAGTAAAGTTAATTATTTACAGCTGTAACATAATTGTGTCATACGATGTTTTAAAAGGCACTCTGTCTTTTGGTCCTTTAGATGTGTCCTTTGACTCCCTTTGTGTCCCTTGCTGTGTCTGGTGCAACAGTTTGGGTGCATCTAATCATCTTTTATCTCTTGACTTCATATTCATCTCTGTGCATGGGTTGTATGCAAAACTGATGTATTTGCACTGACCTGCCTTTGCTGAAGGTCACCTACACCTGAGGCAGTTCCACTGGCCTATCTTAATTTATCTGTAGGTCAAACATGGATAAGGGGAGCTGGGGCATTCCCATGTACAGAACCCATATAATAATAGTTTGGCTCACAGCCCTGGCCAGGCAAGTATATGCCTTTTTTTTTTCTTTTTTTTTCTTTTTTTTCTTTTTCCCTTTCTTTTTTTTTCTTTCCTATACTCTTAAGCTGTATAACATGAGGTGGGGGAACTTGCTAGGCTTCATTTAGGCTCATGCCAGTTACCACTATCCAATGCCGGTTCGGTGGTGAAATGCAAGGGGTGCTCACTGTCACACAGCCAGGAAACTAATCTGCCTGCCCTTAGAGGGTCTGATTATTTTTCAGAAATGATGTTTAATCTCATTTAAAGCTTATTATTTTTGGCACAGTTTCCTGCTATGACGCATGGAGCTTGAGGCTGCTGTGCTCTGAATGAAGTGACATGACTTCCTATATCAGCTGTACTGCATGTGGAGAGACACAAATGACTGCATGGGAGTGAGTCTAAGCAGCCTGAAAATGTGTAATCGCTGAAAATGTTTGCTTGGGTCATTACAACTGGGGGGGGGGGAATTCCATCATATATTCATGCTATTGTCACCTATTGCTTTTTGACAAACCGGGTCTCTTGAGATTGAGGCTGGTTGCAAGCACGGCAGTTTATCTTCCGTCTTCAATCTTGCAGCTTCTGTCTGGCTCCAATCAATAAGGGTTGGCGAAACGGCTGAAAATCCCTGCTTTTTTATTGTCAGACATAATTTTTACTTAAATTTTGGTCAGCCCTGTACATCTGAGACGTGGTCACCTTTTAAGTACCAGCATGATCTAAAAACAGTTCTGTGTTTACAATTGTGAATAAACACAATTCATCTGCTTGTATCTTTTGCCCGTGAGGGCATAGCATTGCTGTACAAGCTTTGAAGTTAGCCTTCATGAAGTAGCCTATACTGTATATTTTCTGGCTTTAAGCCACACCAGTGATTGTAAAGTCAACAGCTTATCAAAGTTATGTAGATATCCTTCATTGCACACAAAAACATTTTTGCTTAATCAAAAGCAGGTTATCCCCCGAATGACACTGATACCAATCCCCACAATGGCACTGATTTTCAGCGGCCATGTTATGTTTAAACAAAATAATATCTATTTAGAGATTAATATAGTTCCCTGGATTCTGGTTGTAAAGGAAAAATGCTGGCTGGTTTTTGGACCCTGCTAATCCCCGGTAGTCATGCTGGAGTCAACGGGCAACCAAGACTGAAGTGGGAAATTGACAGTGAGGGTCTCAGTTATCTAGTAGAGAGTGCAGTTTCTATTCACAGCCATGGGTGAACCACACACACAGTTTGTCTGTGTAGTGCCTAAAGGCTGTGGTGATGTGGTAGCCTTATTTCACTTGGGAGTAATCGGGCAGACCCCCCCCCCCCCACTCCCGAGTCGCGGAAAGTGGGTCAGCTCAGGATGTGGCGTCCAGCTCTGCTGGGGGGCGGGCTCCTGCTGCCGGGACTTCCCGCATTTCGATCGACGGAATGGGGCATCCTCGCCCCGTGGTCATGTCGTTAGCGTCGCGCATGCGGCCTACCGAAGAACTGTTGCCGCGTCTCGCCACGTCGCGGTTTGGGCCCAGCCAATGGGAGGCGGGGAAAAGCTCCATCGACTGCTGTTGTCAAGGCCCGTTGGTGCAGATTCACAGCATCTTGAGTCTCGCCAGGCTGTTTGCTTTCTGCAGCGTTTCTGTCTCACCGTGACATTGTCTGGATGAATTAGATTGAACGTGTGAATACCCCGTATTTCATATTGTTTGTGTGTATATTACTTTTGAATGGCTCGTATCTTCATCGGTTGCTTATTAAATTATCTTATATGGAGTGAGTTCAAGTTGACATTGCATATCTTTTCAGGACCATTGTTTACCTGTTTAGCTTAAGTACCATAGATGTTAATGTTAGAGCATTGCCACAGGATGTGAACTTTCAACCAGTCTGCTTCCTGCTGTCCATTAACCATGGCTCTGCATTGGCTAGATTTATGTTCAGGTCATTATGCATACATGAAATACCTTGGTCTTGATGCTCATTAAGTAGGCACTGCTGGTTGCTATGGCGATAAGTATGTTTGTCCAGCCCATAGTCCTGTACTTAGTCATGTTAATGGTGGCGGCAGTGTTTTTTGGCAGATCTTAGTGCAGATAACCTTAGCAGAGAGATGAATCTGAACTTTTTTTTTCATTCAGATTTATTTTATCTTCTGTGTTTCAACATCCATCGTCCTCAAAAGTTTGCTGTGCACTTTTGCTTATTGTATTATTCAAACGGATAGAAAAGTGTGTGTGCTCATTCTTATAAATCTGCCTTTTTTACATTGAATGAAATCATGTAAGCAATTGGTTTACACATGAAGTTGAAAATGGAAATTGGAATGCTATAAAACAGCCTGCTGTCCCTGACTTTGAGCAAGGCCCTTAACCCCACATTGCTCCTTGAGGGATTGTCTCTTGCTTAGTCTAATCAACTGTAAGTCACTTTGCATAAAAGCATCAGCTTAATAATTCTTTATTATTATTATAACCAAATGGTTTTAGGATGTAGACGTATGGAGGCTCTGCTTCACCCCTCTTCTCTGCCCGGGCAGATGATCCTGACGGTGTATCTGAGCAGCGGTGAGCAGACTGTGGCAGAGGTTCCCATCACCCCGGAGACGCGTTGCCGGGATGTGGTGGACTTCTGCAAGGAGCCCGGGGAGAGCGGCTGCCACCTGGCTGAGGTCTGGAGGGGCAACGGTAAGAGCACCCACCCACTACCGGAATATTTGTCCTGTTGAATTAAGAGAGGGCGCTAATTATCTAACCTTTAAACCTTTTAACATAAACTTAAGAGATGGCTTAAAGCAAACCGAACTTGCAATTATGAACAATCATACTACCTCATCTCTGGCACTGCCCTCTAGCTACATACTCTCATTGTTTTTATATACAGTATATCTGTTACTTTTTGTTATGTGTTATTGCATTTTATGGTATTGTATTTTGTTGAATTGTAGTGCTTGCTGAAGCATTGTTTTGATAACATTCGGCCACTCATTTGTAATAACCTGCTCAGGGACTACAGATGGCAAATGGCTCATTAGCTGACTCTGGCACATTTATATTGATGTGGAAACTGAAATGTTGATTATTGTGCACTGTCCCTGGTAAATTAATAAATAAATGACCTTAGCACCCTGCCCCCTAGTCCTACCCCCCTGTCATTGCTGGGTAATGAGCGGGGGTAGGTGTAGGGTTAGGGGGCAGGGCACTTCGGTTAGTAAACACCCTGCGCCTCGCCCAACCCCCTCTCCTCCAACACTGCCCTTGCCCTAACACCCTGATACCAACCTATAACATGAACCTGTGACCCTGCACCTCTAACGCCCCATCATATAACCCTAACATGCTGCTCCTACCCCTCCCCCAAACCCTAATGTCTCAAACCTAACCACGCCCCCACTGTTGACCCCACGCAAGCTGCCTGGCTCACACCCCCATCCCCAACACTGCCTCTCCCCCCCCCCCCCCCCCCCCAACCCTAACACCCTGATACCTATACCACTAACGTGAGCCTGTACATCTCTCACCCCCATCATATTACCCCAATGCCCTGCTCGTATCGCTCCCCCAAACCCTAACCTGTATGCCTCAACCCCCACCCTTGAGCCCACACATACGCACCTCAGGATAGGATGGAAGGCGCTTTATTCTGAGCTCCCCCTCGCCATCAAACGGCACTTAAACTGCCATACTCCCCCTGTTGTTCTCGGAGCACAATGTGTTCTTCTGAAGGGGCTGTTAGACTCTCCACACTCCCACAACGTGGACATGAATCGCAGTTTCATGACAGAACGTCTTGTGCCAAGGAACATGAAAATGAACAGTGCAGAGAATCTCCTAGATGCTTTATGGAGGCGTCCACGCTCTAAATCTGAAATGGCTGCCACTTTTAATTAGAAGTCAGCGCTAAGCTTTTCTGAACGCCACCTTGGATGAACTTCTCAGGTGACTTCTCGTCATGATTCCTAATGTTGCTCGCAAACGGTTCAGTGAGTTAATGACGAACAGCCATTTTGATTTTCAGTCTTTCAGTCAAACTAGGAGGACGATCATCTTCACACTTCTGGAAAAAATGTTTTTTAGAAAAGGCAATATTAACATTTGCAGCTGGTTTTCTTTGAAAAGTGGAGGAATTTAATATTGCTGCCTTGCTCGTTCAATACTAAGCTTTTCAGAACATGGCCTTAAATGAACTTCTCAGGATGAACCCTTAATGTTGCTTGGAAACGGTTCAGTGAGTAAGACATGTGACACGTGACCGTTTAGATTTTCCATCATTCGGTTGAGATTGGAGGACAATGACCCCCTGGGACACACACACAGGCATCTTCACACTTCAGAAAAATGGTTTTTCCAAGCGCAGAATTTTCGAAAAGGGCATATTAACATTTGCAGCTGGTCTTCTTTGAGAAGTGGAGGATATTTCACATTGCCTTGTTTCCGTACTGAAGGTATGTTAATTAGTAAGGATGAGCCAAGGCCACCCAGTAAAAACATGACTGATATGTGCCAACTGCACGTGTCATTTCTAAAAAAATATGTATATATGATCAAGTGTTTGAGATACTCAAAGAATGCTTGAACAACATAAAAATCCTAATTTCCTAAATTTTATCCTTACCATATTTTGGTTTATTTGTAATGGAATATACCAATTCTCTGTCTGCTTACAGAGTATGTGACTAAAACTGCAAAATAGTCTAACTCTCTCCAGAGGGTACCAGGCCTAGCTCAAACACATACTTGTCTATGCTTTACTGAGCTTGTCTGGTGTATTTAAATCTGTCAAATGTTCTCACAAAGTGCAAACCCCGCTTTCCGGTCCTCATGTTTGGCTCTGTTACACCAGGCCAGATCATTTGATCACAGAAAAGTATTTCAATCCAAAGCGATTACGTATTTGACCCAGGTCTGGAGGGTACACATACGAGCGATACGATGGTCGCTTTACCGCCAAACCGACACACGTTTGTGACCGGTGCACCAGGAAGCACGCCGCTAGTCCATCACTCGCACTCAGTCTGTCTGTGCTGTCCTTTTACATGGCCAAGACGGTTACCTTTGGGGAAAAGCTGTCAAAACTCGAGTTCCATTTCGAGAGGAAGCTGTCATTTCTCTCCGCCTTGTTGGTAGGCAAGTCTGGCTGCATGCTAAATCAGAGCAGACCTCAGCACACATTCCTCTCCTCCACGGGATACCGCTTCTGAATTTTCCGAACGGAGGAGGCCTGAAAGCTGCTACTGGAAAGGGTTGGGTTTAGGGTTTGGGGTGCTGGAGGGTTAATCACTGCCAACCATTCGAGACCGACCTCTGAGTTCTTCTGACAGGGAGTGGCATGTTGTTTCAGCTCCAGCTGTTTGATCCTCCCGCACAATATCCTTCCTGTACTTGCTTGGGCGTGTTTTTATTGTTGCTCCATTTTCTACTCCATACATTTGCTCTCTGCACCTACTATACAGTCCATAAGTATTTGGACAGAGGTATAATTTCTGCTCTTTTGGTTCTCTACTCCAGCGCATGGGATTTGAAACAAAACCATAAATATGAGATCAATGGCTGGACTCTTACCTTTAATTTGAGGGTATTTGCATCCCCCCCAATTGCTTCCTTTGTGTAGGTATGAGGAGCTTTCAGTGTCTATTCTTAATTCTAGGCTTTTGATTGCCTTTTGATTTTATTTGCATTTGCCAACATGAGGACCAGCATTGTGCCAATGAAAGCAAAGCAAGCCATTATGAGGCTATGAGCAATAAGAAAAAAAACCATAGGACACATGGGGCAAACAGTAGGCCTGCCCGTTGTTCATTGTAATCCATTGTGCTGGAGTACAGATCCAAAAGAACAGAAGTTGTACCACTGTCCAAATAGCTACAGATTGCAGTGTATATTCAGATAACTTTCCGGTAATACCCAGATAGTCAGGCCCATGGGGTGTTTTTTTAACGAAGGCATGCCCATTCATCCGTGACACCCTCTGTTGCAAGTGATGGTTCACCCCTCCTGAACCCGCCTACCTTCCCTCTACCCCCGCAGAAAGAGCCATCCCCTTCGACCACATGATGTACGACCACCTGCAGAAGTGGGGGCCCCGGAAACAGGAAGTGAAGTTCTTCCTGCGGCACGAGGATTCTCCTACCGAGAGCAGCAGCGACCAGGGTGGGTACCTGGGTCCTCTCCTTCTAACTCCATTTTACAGTCGCTGTATTAACACCAAACATGCTGTAAATGGCAAATTAGAGGAACACGGCAAGATAGGCTATATGTAGTGTTATATGACCAACATGGTTAAGCACTTAAAGTAAGGGAAAACTCATGGCCCTGGTCATAAGGTTCCTTTCCAACTAGGGTCCTTCAAAGTCCATAAAGGCCCTTTTGTATATACATTTGAATTTAATATTGGAAATACTTTCGCTCTGTTGCTAATCAGTCCCTTAGCAGCCAGCAGTCCCCTCTAGCCCTCCCTCAGTCCAGCCCGTGGGAGCACTTCTCTGTCTCTGGGGATGTGAGACCTGCCCCCAGGCTATGTCTGGCAGTGCTGACATGCCGGTCAGCCTTGAAAGGCAATTGGGAGTCGCGCGCTAAGGAGGTCAGAGCCACAACATGAGGCAAAAAAAGATGAAGGCTTTATGCATTACTTTACCCTTACATTCCCTAGAGTGCCATATGGCACTTGAACCTTATGCCTTTTAAACCCATCAAAATGATTGGTTGTACTGCTGTGCTAATGTTTTGAGCCCCTTTTAAAACCATACTAAATTTTCAATTTTCTCAACCAAAGCCCCTAAACCACTTGGGTGCCCTTTGAAAACGTCTCGCCCAGATACTAAGAACCCCTGGAGATTTACTGAGGAAATGGCAGGCAAAAAAGCTAAATGCACACTTTGAAATATAGAGCTTGAATTTTCAAACTGCAGCATCGGGGTAAAGGCTCTGTTGCATCAGATAAACGCCCACACAAGAGACGAGAGACAAGCCCAGTTAATGTCTGTCTTGACGGATTCCTCACGCTTGCCGATTCAAATTACAAAATAAACTCACATGGCTGACTACCAAAGCGATTTCATTGATGTTCTGAAATGTATAGACTATTGTGAAAATGTGATGTGGTTTAAATGAGGACATTATATGCACAATTATTTTTAGATGGTTTTATCGGTGAAAGCAGAGCTAGAGGATTGGCCGTCATTGGGAAGCATGATCATATGTATGCTGTGTAGCACGGTGATATTGAAAATGCTCTCAATTTACTTATTACCTTGGATATGGAAAAGATTGAAAGATGTAGCATCATTGTTTTCATGGTTAACCTATATGAATTGGCCTCTGTAGCGGATGAGCAGATTTGAGCCAAAATGGCCTCCCTCTGTAAGATGCTGGGTGAATAATGCAGCGTTTTCCTGTGCGCTTGCAGGGAGCCAGCAGCCACAGGACCAGGCTAGGAGGAAGAACGGAGGAACTGTGGAGAAGCCCTGTGAGAACGGGGTATGTATATACTATATACACACACACACACACACACACACACCAAGGCACCTTTATAGACAGGGAAATTCTGTGTAACTAACTGGAAGATGCCATTTCTAATGAAGTCACGTTGGTCTCATTGTGTGTATGCATCGTATTTAAATGTACTTGCTCGCATACATGTGAATAAGAAGACCACGTATCGGCCTTCTGTTGGCTGGTGAGATTGCCTGTAAAATGGAATTGGGTGACCTATGATCTCTTCAGAGTGCTAGCAGCATGCTGGTACTTGTCTGTATTTATGTCTCCCCTGTCCCCATCTGGGCCATTCTGAACATAGCTAGCTAAAATTATTTTGGAGGTGGGCTTGTCTCAATATAGTATTTCTGCCCAACTGGTATAGTGACAGAACGGCGGAAGACATGGTTGGCTACTACTCCGATATCAGTCTCCCAGGTTATTTTAAACAAAGGACTAGCGAATGGTGCATTTCATTGTTGACTTGGAGAATAAACTTGGGGAAATCTCCCCAGGACCAGGGTTTAAGAGCATTGATTTAGAAAGGGGTGAGACTCAAGCTGTGTCTTCAGAATAAACCTTGCTTGCCTGCGCTGTGTGGAAGATACTGTGACGTTGGCCAGTTCTTCATGTGATGAGAACTGTTCATCTTCTAGCCAACACCACCTTGTCTCGGGGCCGTGAAACGGTTCATTCTGCCATATGCATTGCACGCCACCGTTTGTTTCCTGGCACTGGTATGGCACTTAACCACCCCCCACACACACGCACAGTTGTAAGGCGCTGGCTTCCACTGTAATTTTGGGGATTACACCAGTTTCATGACATAACCCTGTAAGAAGATTAAATGTCTTTGCTATCCATCAGCTTTGCCAGAGTATCTTTTTTTTATCTTTTCGTGTCGCTCCCAGCAACTCTCGGCTGCATCTGTCATAGTGTACCTTCTTATGTGGGTCTCTATAGGCCCGTTGTAGTTTAGTCAAAGTGCTGGAGCATGTTGGTCTAACAATACTATTGTTGGCAATATGGTCTAACAATACTATTGTTATACAGTGCTAAGCCTGACGTAGGAAATTAATCCGCATCAAAGTAGATTGCTAACAAACAATGGCTCTACATATTTGCATTAGCATGGTATGTGGTGGTGCATTCGATGCAAATGGTGCCTAAAGAACACCCGGTTGGTCAAACGCATTACTGTGCACCATGTCAGTGCTAATGGACTTCATTGTTTGTTCATTGACCGTTTGTGTGGAGTGTGACTTCAATGTCATTCCTAGTGCCATTTATCAATCAGAAGTTATGTGTTTTTCCTAATACAGGTTGCTCACACAATCTTAGAAAAATGATTTGTGCCTGACATTTGAGAATCCTATTCTTCCACCATTTTGATTGTTTATATTTTAACTGACTTTAATTCCTTTGATAAGGTTATGTAATGATGTCTGTTAGTCTGTCTGTCTGTGGCAGACCTATCTCAAAAAGTAATGGCTGTGAATTGCCATGAAATTTGCTATGTGCATTCATGTTCTGAAGGTGAAAAAATGTATTGATTCTGGTGACCCCATCACCTTTTGGATAGCTTCAGCATCAGGCTAAACATACCTTGGAAAACTAACAGCTAAATTGGCAAGACATTCATGCCAGGGGACATTGTTGTGCCTTTACAGAGGTCTACTCGACTGAGTGCAGTCTTTCTAGTTGGAAAATTATTCATAATTATTCATAAGCGTTGGTTGCCAGGGGTATTTCAGTGTTACCACCATCAGTGTTCTACCATCAGAACTACACCGCTTTCACTTTTTCATGATTTAAGGTGATACAAAAAATGTATGCATGGGTATAAAAACCTCAATCATTTGTGACTCCTCCCTTTGAGCCCCATGTACCCATAACATTTCCAAAGTTGCTGACCATCTCAGAAACTTTGCTAAAATCACATCCTCTGTGTACTCCATCCATGTCTTTGGGCCAATATAATAGCAATACCCTTTTGTTAGGTTTGCCATCCAGGAGGGTATGTCACAATTGGGTTTTACTCAACTTATCCTGCTAACCGTGCTTAGTGATATACTGGTTACTAGACCGGGCTACTATTTGTCTGGAATGCTGCTTCTATACTTGTCACCTGACTTTCTCACCCATGTAAGAATCTTCTGGAGTACATTTCCAAGACCTCCATCTTCACCCTCTCTCCTTTACTGCATTACATCACGGCTGCCCATTTTGTGTCTGCCGTTTTACTTGCCCTCTGCCGGGCTGTGGAATACCCTTCCAAAACACATTCAGTCTGGCTTCTAAAAAAAAAAAAAAAAAAAGAGAAGAAAAAGAAAAGTTAACTAGTCATGTTTTTCCAGATGTTATTTCTGTGGCATTTGCCTCATGTTTGAGAGATTTGTTTCTATTTTTCATTGTTTACTCCATGTTGCTTTACATAAAGAAAAACCTAACTGCTACTGAAAGGTGTTAAGAAATCAACCCTTATTTTATCGGAAATGTGGCTTTCCTTACTGATTTGCAGCAGCAATCCAATGTGCTGGCAAAGCCATTGCCTAGCTGTTCGCCTCAGTTATTCTATTGCTGAAAATCGCACTTTCGCCATCTGCAACTGTCCACACTACAGCTCTGTTGTCATGCAACAGTCCAAATTTGCATACACAATTTTCATTGGCCGCTGGTGCCAACTCGTTGATTTGCTGTGGAGAATGAAGCGAAGGCGAGCTGGAACTGTTGCCGGGATTGTTGTGTGCGTTTTGCAAGATGCTACCAGCGGCTTTAATGTATCTCTCAGATGAGCCGTTATGCGCTGGCTCTTAAGGAAATATCCGCAGCAGATGAAATGACAGATCTTCACTGCTCGGAGATTGAAATCGGGGGTGGAGGCTGTGAGGTTTACTGGCGCACGTCGTGCTGCTTGTTGCCTGTGGTAACCAGGTACAGAACTGAGGGGACTTGGGAGCCTCTGGTGTAAGAAGGCTATGTGTTCGTGCTTGTTCTTGTGCTTGCACCCTGCTGTGCACATGACCCTGTTCCTGCTTTAATGTGTGTATTTGATGCACTGTGTATGTGGGTGTATGTCCTTGTGTGTCTCTGTGAATTTGACGGCAGAGAGAAGTGCCATAGCTGTTTAGTTGAATGCAACTTGGGTGGAGCTTTGACAGTGTGTGGCTGAATGATTTGATGGGTGGGACTCAGGACTATTAATTCAGATAAACCCCCCCCTCCCACTACAACAGCCACCACCTTTTGAAATGTATTTTAACACTGTGGTATGGAAGCAATCTCAAAATTTCTAGAGAGTGTCTCCTCTCGTGGAACAATTTTGTGACCAGTCACCCATGCCATGGTGGTGCTTTGGTGTTTGGGCCCTGGTCCTCTGTATGTAGGTGATTTAATATTTGAATGATTTGCTTTACAGAAGCAAGTGTTTAGGGCCATGTTGAGTACTGTACATACAGCATGATTTGACATGGTATCCTTTCACGCATTTATTTTTAAAGTATCCACTCAGTGAGCACTTTTAGGTATTGATTAGATTTCTTTTTTTTTTATACTTGTTGGTCCGCTGAACCTCTTGCTGCCTGCATGCTTTTTGCATTTACTTGCTGCCACATGATTGGCTGATTAAATATTTGCCTTAACAAGCTGCTGTACAGGTCTTCCTAATAAATGGCTCACTGAGTGTACATTTCTTCAATATATACTGCTTGATGTTTGCTGAATCCAATACATTTTCTCAATGTCGACATGTGGAAGAAACGGCCATCTTAATCGCGATTGTAAACTGCTTTCCATTTTACTAGTCCTTAAGTGGATTTGCTGTTGGGTTTTTTTAAAAAGAGCTTTCCTCGTGGCATGGGTATTGTGTTCTGAGATGATTGTGTAGTCTATTTCTATGCCTATTAATAGCGCACCCGTTTTATGAGAGGGGGATTAGTGAGAGTGAGGGGGTTTTCCATTACTCTTCACTTCCATGTCTCTGCGCTAAAGCTTAGGCATTGCGTGAAGCTCGTGTTTTTTTTAAGTATTTGCACACGGTTAGAAAGAAATGGAAATCGCTGCAGTTCACTTAAAATGAAGGGCTTGGAATATGGCAGCACCCTCCATTTTAAGGTACTGCAAGTATTTGTTGAATTGGCTTCACAGATGTGTTTTGTTAGGCAGGTGTATTTATTTGTGGTGTTAGTGAATGCAGAAGAGAGCTGTTGATGTCTTGTCTCGATTCTAGACTTTGGAATTGCCTTTGGTGATTGTTGTTGGGATGTGACAACATGAGGAAAGCAGCAGTGTTGATGCAAATGAAGCTGGCCAACATGAGGCTCAGAAATAAAAATCAATCAATCAGGAACATTGCAAAAACCCTGGGCATGGCCAAGTCAACAGTTTGGTTCATTATTAACTAGAAAAAAACAACTGGTGAACTCAATTATGTCAAATGACCCGGTAGACCACTGTAGTGGATGCCCAGAGAATACTCTGGTGAAGAAACCCCTGGATGCAGGAGTGGATGTGTCTGGATCACTGAATCTGAATCCAGTTGAACAAGAGGAGACTGAAAATGTAGCCTTTTTTTCTCAATTTTTATTAAGTGTGCCAATAATTCTGGAGCACGTTGTGTGTTGTGTGTTGTGTGTTGTGTACACACTCAGTGAGCACTTTATTAGGTATTTATTAGACTTATTTTTTTAGACTTCTACTGCTGTCTCCTATCCACTTTAGAGTTATAATGCGTCGTGGGATCAGAGATGCTCTTCTGCATAACACTGTTGTAATGTGTGGTTATTTGCGTTACTGCCACCTTCCTGTCAGCTTTGACCAGTCCTGCCATTCTCCTCTTACGTCTCATTAACAAGGTGTTTCTGTCTGCAGAACTGCTGCTCACTGGATTTTTTATGTACATTTATTTTTTTGCACCATTCCATTCTTTCTGAGATGCTCAAACCACCCTGTCTGCCCCCAACAATCATTTCACAGTCAAAGTCACTTAGATCTAATTTTTCCCCATTCTAGTTGATGTGAACATTAACTGAAGCTCCTGACCCATATCTACATGATCGTATGCATTGCACTGCTGCCACACACACACACACACACACACACACACACATAGTGATCACAATTTTATAAAGCATAATTCATTGGACAGTGACGCATTTCTTTGTTATTTTGGTTCTCAACTCTAGCACTTTTGAAAGCATACAATGACAATAGATTTGAAGTGCTGACTGTCCGCTTTAATTTCAGGGTATTTTATCAATATCGGATGCAAGGTTGAGAAATTATAGAACATTTTGTACATAGCCCCCCCCTCAAAAAATAAAAGAAGGGACAGTTTAATATAATGTAGAATGAAGTAATCATTTTTAATATTGGTTGCATATCCTTTCATGACTGCTTGAAGTCTGTGGTGCATGAGCAATGAGCATCACCACACTGGTTGTCTTACCTGGCGATGCTCTGCCAGGCCTGTACTGCAACCATCTTCAGTTCCTGCTTGTTTCAGGGACTTTTTGCCTTCAGTCTCCTCTTCAGCTTGTAAAATGCATGTTCAATTGGATTCAGATTCGGACTCAGCCAGTCAAACATTTTCCATTTTTTGGACGTCTAGAACTGTTTCAGGTCATTGTCTTGTTGCATGATGAAGTGCTGTCCAGTATGTTTAGAGCCATGTTTAGCCCCATCTGGGGGCTTATGGCTGGTATTTCCCCCTTTTTTGTTCTTTCATCCTGTCCCTGTTACTCTGTAATGAGTTTTTAATACAGTCTCCTGTTTAAAGTATACAAATTATACAAATAATTAAATTAAATTTCATGTTGTCCAGCAGTTGGGAAATTAGTATGTATGAATGAGTTTGACTGTAGCTCCCCATGTTAATGCTCACATGGCAGCCCATAGAGGATTAGAATGCAGATAATGGTAGTGCTTGTCTGTGTCTGTGTCTGTGTGTGTGTCTGTGTGTGTGTGTGTGTCTGTGTGTCTGTGTGTCTGTGTGTGTGTCTGTGTCTGTGTCTGTGTCTGTGTGTGTGTGTGTGTGTGTGTGTGTGTGTGTGTGTGTGTGGTCTGCAACCGGCAGGAATGTCAAAATTGCGAGCAAAGCAGCTTGCATGATATTGCTCCATGTCAGCAATAATAGTTAACTGCCATATCTGGAGAACCTGCTACCTATACTCCTAATAATCCTGCAAGTGCCCATGTCATTATTCTGTACTGTTTGTATTGTGTATGTCCTTTATTGTCAGTTTGGTATGTGGACATGAGTAGGAGTATTACTTGTGTGTGTTGCAGGTGGGGAGCCCTCGTGTGGAGCTGACTCTGTTGGAGCTGCAGGAGATGGCGTCGCGCCAGCAGCAGCAGATCGAGGCACAGCAGCAGATGCTTGTTGCCAAAGTGAGCCGCCCGGCTGCGTAGCTTTAGTCTCACGCTACAGTCTCACGCTACAGTCTCACGCTACAGTCTCACGCCATTTGTCTCGCGCACTAATGTCTCGCGCGCTAAAGTCTCGCGCTAAAGCAGTGCTACTGACCTCCACATCCTGCGGGCCGCAGTGTCTGCAGGCATTTGCTTCAACCGTGTGCTACACCACCTGATTTCACTAATTAGCTTATCTGAACCAAGCAAGTAAAATAAATGGTGAAATCGGGTGGTGTAATGCCCTGCAGGAGCAAATACCTGCAGACCCTCATGATGTAGACTCACACAATGTTGAGACAGCTAAGCTGTAGACTCGCGCTATGTGTCTCGCGCCATGTGTTCTGCACCACGGATCAAGGGGCACATAGCAGCAGGAAAGGGACTCACTGCCCCCAGGATGTACATTGGACAGATGTAGCCTACAGTTTAGCCCAGCCACACCCAGCTGCCCATTTCCTGTTAGTGTGAACTGAGTCTGAGGCCTGGACACTCTCTCTCTGGCGCCAGGGAGAGGAAACGCACTGACGACATTTCATCTTCACTGGAGTCGTTTCCATCCGATTCATATTGTTTCAGCTCAGTGGTTGATAATTGGAGTTGTCTCTATCTCAAAAGTTCCGTCTGTCCAATCACACTGGCAATTTAGGTGTTCCCTTGTCCTTGAACTCGTCTGAAGCTTGGTTTTCACTTTGTCGCACAACCCTTGCGACTAGGGTTTGTGAGTTTCACAACTCCTAACAGTCAAACTCCTGACAGTTTCTTTACATTTTTCCCAAATGACTTGACATGACCTTCAGTGTTCCTGTTTGCCCATCCTGTCCAATGAACATTGTGCAAGAAAGTATGATCTCTGCGACGACATACGATTCTACAGGTGCGCGACAGTTGAAAATGCGTCATTTTGGTCATATGACACTTGACACAAGGGTTTTCGAAGTATAAATCCGGCTTAAGCAGTGACCCTCCCATCTCTGAACACGTTTGGTAATCCACTGTTCCTGCTGCTTTTACAATGTGGAAACCAAAATCCTTGTTCCTACTGTTAGCAACTCCGTCTGCTTTTTGCTTTTTTTTTTTTTTTTTTTTTTTCTTTCAAGATTGCCTTAACTTTACTGCAAGCACAGTTATTTGCAAGCTCTATTTTGCATAAAAAGTCGAAGTTGTTCATGACATATCGTGTGGGAAGAGTTGTGATGGTAACCGTTGCTAAAGCACAGAGATGTGGGATTTTTTTTTTTTTTTAAGAGTGTATAACCTCCACTGTTCCTGGACAGTCTGTCTGAACATGCTGCAGTATAGTTATTACTAAAGCTTGCACTGCTAATACCCCCATATCAGCCCACGGTGGGAAAATAACTTTACCCTGTGTGTGTCGATTTTCTCAAAACATGATTTTGGACGATATTACAGGACTATCATTCCAAAGTGCATAGTCATCCTATCATCATGAAACTTTGCAAACCTTTACTCCATATCCAGGAGAGTGTTTCAATAATTTTCTTGTTTTAAGCTTTAGGGGTGAGTAAAGCATCACAAATCTCATTGTTAGATCCTGAAATTGTATCATTTTTCTTCATGAAAAATCAGTTAATGAAAAATGACTATTAGGTACTGGTGGGAGAAAAAAAGAATAATGCTCAAACATCTCTTATTTAGAATCTGAAAGATATCTTGGTACAGATTAATTTGTAATTTCCACCATCTTGCATAAAGTATGCAAATGAGCTAATTTACATATAGTGTCAGAATTTATCTTTCCAAGTCACCTCATGATAATTGAAGTATGTACCTCTGAAATGATCTGGAAGACCAAAGATGCATTTTCGGTGGAACATAACCTTAATGAGACTTTCTGTACACGCCGTATTCCCGAGTCTGAACGCAGAGAAGCACGTGCCATATGGTATGGGGGTGGCGTAGGAGGCTTCTCGAGGCTGTGCGAGACTTGCTAAACGGAACATCTGCGCTGCGACCGCCGGCCGAGTTTTTAATCTCGCCCAGCCGATGCTTCAGACAGTCAGGTTATCAAGTCTCTCTCTCTGACAGTCATAGCCCACGCACTGAAACGAAGGCATTCCTCGGGGGTGCTGTTGAACTTTTCTTGAAGGCGGCCATTTTGACTGCGGGTGAGGAGGGAAGGTGCTGAGAGCTAGCAGACGGGCGAGTTATCTCGCTGGCGCTCCAGAACGGAGGGGAGCGCTAGCGTTGGGAGGGGTGTACCAGCTCTGAGGAGGGGTGGGTGTTTGTTTTGGCCGCAGGAGCAGCGTCTGCGGTACCTGAAGCAGCAGGAGAGGAGGCAGCAGCAGTCGGAGACGGAGGGCGAGAAGCTGCAGCGGCTGAAGGAGCGCGTGGAGAGCCAGGAGGCCAAGCTGAAGAAGATCCGCGCCATGCGGGGCCAGGCCGACTACAGCAAGGTCACCAACGGCAACCTGTGTACGTACAGACCCCAGCCCCTTTCTGAGAACCTTACTGAATTTACTGATGTCCCTGTATGTACAGACCCCACCCCTTTGAGAACCTAGTGCATGTACTGACCCTCCTCTTTACTGACGTCCATGTGTACCTACACACCCTGCCTCTTTTACTGATACCCCTGTCCAAACAGACCCTGTTCCTTTACTTGTGTCGTTATGGGTGTCTAGCGCATTCCTGTAAAATATGCGTGCATGTATCTGGTTGTATGCAGGTAAACTCTTCTGTATCTGGTTGTGTGCTGATATCTGGTTGTGTGCTGATATCTGGTTGTGTGCTGATATCTGGTTGTGTGCTGATATCTGGTTGTGTGCTGATATCTGGTTGTGCGCTGATATCAGGTTGTGCGCTGATATCAGGTTGTGCGCTGATATCAGGTTGTGCGCTGATATCAGGTTGTGCGCTGATATCAGGTTGTGCGCTGATATCAGGTTGTGCGCTGATATCAGGTTGTGCGCTGATATCAGGTTGTGCGCTGATATCAGGTTGTGCGCTGATAACAGGTTGTGCGCTGATATCAGGTTGTGCGCTGATATCTGGTTGTGTGCGGGTATGTGAGCGTGTATCTGGTTGTGTGCTGATATATGGTTGTGCGCTGATATCTGGTTGTATGCGGGTATGTGAGCGTGTATCTGGCTGTGTGCTGATATCTGGGTGTATGCGGGTATGTGAGCGTGTATCTGGTTGTGTGCTGATATCTGGTTGTGTGCGGGTATGTGAGCGTGTATCCGGTTGTGTGCTGATATCTGGTTGTGTGCGGGTATGTGAGCGTGTATCTGGTTATATGCGGATATGTGAGCGTGTATCTGGTTGTATGCTGATACCTGGTTGTGCGCTGATATCAGGTTGTGCGCTGATATCAGGTTGTGCGCTGATATCAGGTTGTGCGCTGATATCAGGTTGTGTGCTGATATCTGGTTGTGTGCGGGTATGTGAGCGTGTATCCGGTTGTGTGCTGATATCTGGTTGTGTGCGGGTATGTGAGCGTGTATCTGGTTATATGCGGATATGTGAGCATGTATCTGGTTGTATGCTGATACCTGGTTGTGCGCTGATATCAGGTTGTGCGCTGATATCAGGTTGTGCGCTGATATCAGGTTGTGTGCTGATATCTGGTTGTGTGCGGGTATGTGAGCGTGTATCCGGTTGTGTGCTGATATCTGGTTGTGTGCGGGTATGTGAGCGTGTATCTGGTTATATGCGGATATGTGAGCGTGTATCTGGTTGTATGCTGATACCTGGTTGTTTGTGGGTAAGCTCCCGTGTATCTGGCTGTGTGCTGATATCTGGGTGTATGCGGGTATGTGAGCGTGTATCTGGTTGTGTGCTGATATCTGGTTGTACGCGGGTAAGCTCCCGTGTATCTGGTTGTATGTAGGTAAGCTCCTGTGTATCTGGCTGTGTGCTGATATCTGGGTGTATGCGGGTATGTGAGCGTGTATCTGGTTGTGTGCTGATATCTGGTTGTACGTGGGTAAGCTCCCGTGTATCTGGTTGTATGTAGGTAAGCTCCCGTGTATCTGGTTGTATGCGTGCCTCTTCCTCACGCCCCCCGTGTCCTGCACCAGCAGCGGAGATGGAGCACATCAACGGCGTGTTCCAGGAGAAGCAGCAGGAGCTGCAGGTGGCCGTGCTCAAAGTGGACCAGCTTACCCAGCAGCTGGACGACCTGCGCAGGGGCAAACTCACGCTGGCCGGGCAGGTGACCAGCACGGCTGCTCTGGAGCTGCGCAAACTCTACCAGGAGCTGCAGGTGAGCTGCGTCGCCTTGCCTCGACAGAGACCATGAAGAAAGCCTGCCTCAGTGGCGTACAGTCCAGTCCACGTCTGGGTCAAATGCGTTATTGATTTGGATTCAAATACTTTTCTTTGTTTTACAGAGCTTGTCTGGTGTATTTGAACCTATTTCTATTTCCTGTATCCAAATTATACAGCACGTTAGCAGGGTAGTCTCATCATATCTTAGCATGAGGTTCACTTAGGGGGTTCACTTAGGAGGTTCAGGGGCGACATAATCAATTATCAACATTATCATTATCAATAACATTATGTTGCTAGTTTCCTTTCATAAGGAAATTATAGTTGTGCTTTGATCTTAACTTGGCTAGCTAGCTAGCAAAAATTATAATTGGATGAGTCAGTGTCCTTACCTTCGCTATCGATCATAGTTGATATACTAAGTCAGCTAAATTCAGTCTCCCAAGATGAGCGTGTATCATGGAGGTAGCTATGGTAAGAAACATCAATGTGTCGAAAGTGGGGGCACGGTCTCTCAATCATAGATAATTGACTGTTCTCATTACCACGCCCAGACAGTTTCGGTGAACCTTTATGGTGGGAAATTTAGACTTAGAAAAACAAGTTCTAAAATGACTGAATTAAAGCAATTATGAACATTTGATTTATTGTTGCCTAAAGACGACTGGCAAGTGTCACATTCAACCACCATGTTACTCCTTTAAAGGATAACTGTGGTAATTTTCATTTTTTGGGACAAAGACCCATTCTGTCTTCATTTGCTGCAATTTTAGATTTGGAATCTCACAACTTTAAAGGGTATTTTTATACATTTTGGTTTCACCATGTAGAAATTACAGCAGTGTTTATACATAGTCCCTCTATTTCAGGGCACATGGCTTAACAGGTGTTTATAATTGCAAAGCACAGGAAAGTATTTTAACCCGAAACTATTACATATTCAACCCAGATCTGGTCCAGTCAGGGTCTGTTTTCCTGGAGGCCTGCAGGGTTTTTTTCAGTGTGTTTCAGCACCAAAATGCCATAGTTTTGGGGGCAACAATAGCACAGGAGGTAAGAGCAGTTGGAAGGTTGCCGGTTTCAGTCCCTCTGCCCTGGTTGTGTCAATGTCCCTGAGCCAGATTCCTTAACCCCCAGTTTCTCCCAACAAGCTGGTCTTTGCCGTGCATGGCAGCCTGTCTCCGTTGGTGTGCGAGTGTGTGTGAATGTGTGAACGAGAGGTATTAATTATAGAGTTTTTGGATAAAAACTGAATGTTATTCTCTTTCCCTCAGATCCGTAACAAACTGAACCAGGACCAGAACAGCAAGCTGCAGCAGCACAAGGAGCTGCTGAACAGACGCAACACGGAGGTCACCCTGATGGACCGGCGCATCGCCGAGCTGCGGGAGCGCCTTCAAAAGAAAAAGGCAGAGGCACGTCAGAGCAAGAGCGCTCCCGTGTGGCTTGGAGGGCTCATTAACAGAACATATCTAAGGGGGCAAAACCCAATTTTACATGGGCAATTCCACAGTAACTGACAGATATTTGGGTGGTAAAGCCCAACACATAATAAACTGATAAGAGTTCTCCTTGGAGTTATAAATGCATGTGTCAGTCTTTTATGTAGCTGTATTGGTACTTTACCACTCAAATATCCGGGAGTTGTAGTGTAGTATCAGTGGAATCGGACCCTCCCCTATCTCCATTTATAGACTAATTGCTTTCAAACTTGATCCAGGTTTTTTGTATTAAAACCTGAAAGACCTTTAAGGGATTTTCACCGCAGAACAACATTGATCTCATTTTACTGATCGAGGCATAACTGATTAATTATCTCTGTGTGGCTGGCCAGAGCAGTCTCTCTTCTGAGATATCAGCAGCAAAAGGTGCAACCTTTGGTAGAGGTATAACTCATGCGCAGTAGCTTAGGACCATATCACGGCCCTGACTACAGATAGAGAGCAGGTTGAAGGGTAATTTTAATCAGGAGCACAGCTACTTTTCTACAGGTAAAAATTAATTCCATAGTGGAACCCCCCCTTTAATTGTCTTTAAATAGAAGACATTACTGTGCCAGCATAGAAGGCACAGGTGGCAAACTCCAGTCCTGGAGGGCAACGGTGTGTGCTGGTTTTCGGGGTGTTCTCGGCACCAGCTACTCCTTTAAGTCGACGATTGGCTAAAGAATCGACGCCTTTCTCCTTTCAGCTGATTGAAAGGAAACTACAAAAGCACACAGACACTGTGGCCCTTTGGGGGATGTAGTTTGGCACCCCTGATATAAGGGATGTGAAGATGTAAGACCGGCAGGCTTATACTCGCTCTCGGTCAGAGGGGAGCAAAGAGAGTAGGTGTAAGTTGTGACTGACTGCTCTTGTCCCCCTCCCTTGCAGCTGAACAGGATCACCGGACCCCCCTCTCCCCAGCCAGCTGTGGGGGGCTCAGGGCGTGTGGCAGCTGTGGGGCCCTACATCCAGGTGCCCGTGCCCACCCGCCAGGACGTGCCCCCCGAGCCACTCAAACCGCAGTCTCTCAGCGTGCCCTCTACCGCCGGCCACGGCCACTCAAAAACAGGTCCGTGTGCGTCGCCGCCTGTATACTTAGACATAAATACAGACTCGTGTGTGATGCATGCCTAGAAGCACACATGCATGCACATGCACACACATACACATGGACATGCACACACATACATACACTGACACGCAAACACGCACGCACACACACGCGCGCACACACTTCATCTCTCATACACACACACACACACACACTTCCTCTCTTATATATACACACACACACACACACACACACGCCACCTGCTATCTGCCAGTAGCTGTACAGCTCTAAGCCAGCCTCTGCCTCAGTGCTCATTTCTTTCTGTTCATCAGCTGCTCATAGCGTCTGCTTCCTATGCTGCTCTTTTCACGCTTTAATTTTCCTGTTTTTTTTATACTTGTTTCCTTCTTCCTGTACCTTTCCTCCTGTAATTTCCTGTCTATTGTATTCTTCCATTTTCCTTCCCCCTCTTCTCCCCTCCGTCCTTGTGCTCTTTCTCGACGTTGCGGTCCTCCGGGGCGTTGCCCGTCGAAACAGAGACGGACGGGCGCGTCCTGAGAAAGCCCCCCACGACATGGAAGGTGTCAGATTTAGACATCGTAGTGGACCCCCTGTTGCCGTCCTCTCCCGGGGTGCCCTCTGGGTCCGATGGAGTGTCCTCTGAGCCTGCAGGTGCGAGCGGAGGGAAGCGGGGCCCTCGCTGTACCCCCTGCGGGACCCCTGATAAAAGGCACACCCAGCAAAACGTGCAAAGGGAGCTGCCTTTTATTAGAAAAACATTAAACAGTTATCATGAAGCACGTTAGCCAAGCTTGCCAGTGGTATGTCAGGCTTGAAGACTCTTGTGGGGGTTCAGTTTGGAGCATGTGCAAAGGGCTTCAATGGCTATATCAGTAGGCATCTTGGTCACCCATTTGGCATGCAGTGGGTGCTTCCTGTTGAAAGTTTAAAGGATTGGCTGGAAAAGTAGAACAAGCAAGTCTCAATAGAAGCAATTCTCTTCAACAAAATACGAGCTGTGCGTGTTTTTCATGGTATAAAGCTTGTATGGTATAAAGGACGTTGACCTAACACACGGCCGGTGATATAGGCTGTAAGCATGTTGGCTCAGTTTTCTGGTGCCATGTGTGGGTGGAGCCGATGGCACTCCCCTGCTATAGGCTGGTGTACAGCTCACTCCCTGACTGTCTTAACCCCTCCCTCTTCAGCCAACGAAGGCGATTGGCCCACTCTAAGCAATGGGCCGCCCTTAATCAAGCCGCCCGATAGGAAGGAGACTAACACAGACGGAGCCACCAAGCCGGGCCCCCCAGTCCCCACGACGACTCCACCTGACAAGGTAACCCCCCCGTTCTCTGTTACAGTGAGGTCCGTAAGTATTTGGACAGTGGTACAATTTCTGTTCTTTTGGCTGTGTACTCCAGCACATTGGAATTGAAATGAAATGATGAAATTTCGGTTACAGTGCAGACTCACCTGCAATTTGAGGATATTTGCATCCATATTTGTTTCAGATTATGTGGGTGTATTCAAGCGCTTCCTTAGCTCAGGTATAAGAGAGCTTTCAGCATCTAGTTTTGATTCTAGGCTTTTGGTCTGCTATTGCCCTTTGTCAACATGAGAGTTGTGCCAATGACAGACAAGGAAGCAATTATGAGGCTGAGAAATACTAAATGAACATCATGAATAAAAGAGGGCACTACTGACATTGTTGCCTTGCTGTGGGATGAAGCACCGTCCAATGAGTTTGGAGGCATTTGACTGAACTTGAGCTGGCTCCTCCCCCTCTCTCTCCTCAGAGCCTCGACTCCAGCAGGCCCGTCGGGCTGACACCTCCCTCCCAAAAACCCCCGCCCCCTCCTTACGGCACCTACCCCTGCACGAGCGCCCCGTCCTCGTCTGGTTCCGGCAGCCCCCGGGAGCGTCGCCGCGACAGCCTGCCCCGCCCGGGCCCGGTTTCGGCCAATCCCGCGTGGCAGCGGGCTCCGCCCCCCACCGGCTCCTCCTCCCAGCAGATCCAGCAGCGGATCACCGTGCCCCCGAGCCCCACCTTCCAGCCCCCCTCCCCTCTCTTCCCCCCCGGCGGGGAGAGGCAAGACCCCCTCCTGGCGGCCGCCGTGCGCCCCTTCATCCCCGACAAAGGGTCCCGGCCCCAGTCCCCCCGGAAGGGCCCCCCCAGCATGAACTCCAGCTCCATCTACCACATGTATCTGCAGCAGGCCGCACATAAGGCACACCCCTTCAACAGCAAGTTCGCGCTCAAAGCGGGTGAGCGATCCCCGGCCGCCATTTTACACCAGATGTCGTGACCATTGTGTGTTGTGTCGTGGCATTGTACGGTTCTACCTGCATTGTTTTGAGATATTGTGCTTCAATGATACGACAGTGAATGAACTTCAAGCAGATACGATCTTGAATGTTTGTCAATTTTCACACGTATTTAGACAAAGAATTCTAAGGACTGAGTGTCTACAAGGCCAGTCCACACCAAGATCAATAACTATATGTTGTTTTAAAAATCGTGGTTGGCAGAGCCTGCACCACCACTGTGGTGACAATGATAGTGACAAACGCTATCATTGGGATCATTTTCAGGCAATTTTTTTTTCCAGCTGCATAAACACTGGCAGCAAATTAAAATCCATCCAAAATTTACAGGACGTCATGTTTTGAGCCATGGGTTCCCTCTGCAACGGGAAATTGCAGAGGGAACCCATGGCTCAAAAATGCTAACTCACTGAAAGATTTTAGAACGACAAACTCCTTTTGCCCTTGTTTTACCTGCATCGGCATCATTTGGTTCCCTGTATAACCCCACTGTGCCGTGTTTTCTCCGTTCTGCGCAGTCTACGGGAAGCCAGTCCTGCCCGCCGCCTCCTCCATACCCTCTCCCCTGCCCTTCCTGCAGGGGGCGCCAGGCGCAGGGCTTCCGGAGGAAGGGGCGGAACGGGAGGCGGACGCTGAGGGCCATGTTCCGGGGCCCGGTGTGGAGAACATCCCCCGCCCGCTGAGCCCCACCAAGCTCACGCCGGTGGCACACTCTCCCCTGCGTTACCAGAGCGACGCCGACCTGGAGGCCCTCCGCAGGAAGCTGGCCAACGCCCCGCGGCCCCTGAAGAAGCGCAGCTCCATCACGGAGCCCGAGGGGCCCGGGGGCCCCAACATCCAGAAGCTTCTATACCAGCGTTTCAACACCTTAGCGGGGGGCATGGAAGGGGCGGGAGGAACGCCCTTCTACCAGCCGGCCAACCCTCCGGAGTATCCCGGCCCCCCTCCGGCCGCCCCCACCGACGTGGAGAACGGGAACGTCGCCAATGCCAACCCGCCGCCCGAGTACCCGGGCCCCCCCGCCGAGCCGCCTGGCTCGGCCGCGCCTCCCTCGCCCGGCTCCTCGCTGCCCCGCCCCTCGGACGGCAATGACAACCAGGTGCTGGCCCCTCCCCCCCCGGGGCAGACCCCCGGCCCCGCCCTGCTGCCTCAGGACTCGGTGGAGGACAGCAACAACAACCCCTCTCTCGCCGCCGGCCCCCCCGACACGCTGCCCAGCCCCATCCCCGAGGAGGAGGGGAGCCCGCCCCTCGCCACGCCCTCCTCTCAACAGCCTGTGAGTTATGCCTGTAACATACAGCAGCCTGTGAGTTATGCCTGTAACATACTGCAGCCTGTGAGTTATGCCTGTAACATACTGCAGCCTGTGAGTTATGCCTGTAACATACTGCAGCCTGTGAGTTATGCCTGTAACATACAGCAGCCTGTGAGTTATGCCTGTAACATACAGCAGCCTGGAGCCTAGTGGCTACGTATAGTTTGAGCCCCCTATTGGCCAGGAGAATAGAACTACAAAATGTATAATTTGAGCCCCCTCTCTTGTCCCCGTGCAGAAGCGCAGTAACCTGAAGAAGCCCGAGTCTGAGCGCACAGGCCACGGCCTCCGGGTCAAGTTCAACCCCCTGGCCCTGCTGCTGGACGCCTCGCTGGAAGGGGAGTTTGATTTGGTCCAGAGGATCATCTACGAGGTGCGGTGCCCGTCCTGTACTCTGCCACCCTGTGCTGCTCTGCCGTCTTGCTCGGTGCAGTGCAGCTACGATCTGTCATACATCGTTTCACCCTATGCAATGCTGTTCCCCTTTGTTGTGTTCTGCTCCGCTTTATGCAATACTGTTCCATTTTGTTTTGTTTTGTTCCTCTTTCTGTTGTTCTGACCAACTTTTGCGCTGTCCTGTTCTACTTTATTCACTGCTAGTCCACTGTTGTTCTGCCCCACTTTTTGTTATTCTGCCCCACTTTCTGTTCTGACCCACATTGTGCTGTTTCTGTTATGCTCCATGCAAACGGTCTTCCATTTTCTGCTGTCCTCTTCAAAAAATATTTTTGCGATGCTGTTCCTCTTTGTGTTCTTTCTGTCCAACTCTTCTGTTCTGTTTTGCTCCACTTTGTGTTGTCCTCTCCCAGTTTGTGCTGTGCTGTTCTGTTCCACTTTGACAGAAAAAGCAGTTATTTTCTACTGTACTGTCCGCCCATGGTACTTTCCTTCCCTCAGTGACGTCTGGAAGGTTCAGCTCAGGCAACCACAGTTTGTTTGTTTTTTAGCTAATACATTGCTATCTATGGAACTGAGCTAGCTAGTTTGCTAAACCCATCGCGAGCAGTTTTCTAGTTCTACAAGCTGCTGCATTCCAGGCTTCACCGAGGGAACAAAAGTACCTTTGGTATACTGGCCCTCTCTGTGTGGCTCTGCGCTGCCCTGTTCCATGGTGTGTGTGTTTGTGTGACCAGCCTCACCAGTGTGTTCTTCATAGGTGGACAACCCCAGCATGCCAAACGACGAGGGCATCACCCCACTGCACAACTCGGTCTGCGCCGGCCACCACCACATCGTCAAGTTCCTGCTCGACTTCGGCGTCAACGTCAACGCGGCGGACAGCGACGGCTGGTGAGGCTCGTTTCCCAGCATTCCTTTACCGTCTAAGCCCCATGCCTGTGGCATTTTCCTTCCTTTAGCGAGGCCTGGACTGCAGTTGCTGCCTCCAAGACTGCAAATAGCAGGTCGGCCAGCAGGTTTAGCTCGGCCAACCACAGATGTTGTACATACATTGGAGAAAAACCGCCTGAAGTATTTTTTATCAAATCTATCTATATCTATGTTTCTAGCTAGCTAGCTAACATGTTGCTATTAGTGTTCTAGTTCTAAAAGGCTCTTCAAGGCTTCACTGAGGGAAGGAAAGTACCTTCGGCTACACCCATTTGAGAGCATGGTACGCATTCTGTCCGATGACCGAGCCTCCTCTTGTGTCGTTTGTGCAGGACACCCTTGCACTGCGCTGCCTCCTGTAACAGCGTGCACCTCTGCAAGCTGCTGGTGGAGTCCGGAGCCGCCATCTTCGGCACCACCATCAGCGACGTGGAGACGGCCGCCGACAAGTGCGAGGAGATGGAGGAGGGCTATGTCCAGTGCTCCCAGTTCCTCCGCGGTAAGAGGCTGTGTGCCAAGTGGGGCCAGTCAAGGCCTCTTAAACCCCAGGATGGGTGGAGAATGGGGGCAGTCTATAACTTAGTGCAGCGGTTCCCAAACATTGGTCTGATGTGACCTCAAATGAATATACATGACCCCAGTGTCCACGACTATATGGGAAATCTACCATAAGCTCTCCTGCATCATTGCATTATTATAGTTGGGTTGTTGTAATGTTACACATCTAGTGGCCTACATTCATATACTCAGTTGATTGGATAGCAAGATGGAATACTGAAATTTACTGTCAGGGATAGGCTCCACAGTGTTTTCAAAAATGTAAACATCAGCTGTTTGGCATTGTGTTGCCATAGAGACAACAGAACCGTTGTCGCAGACTTTGCCCAATTATAATTGCAAAACCTTGTGCGACACTTAAGTTTTCATCACAAGGGCTATGCAGCGAGTATAAATCTGGCCTCAGTCTCATCAACTAAGTCACTTTAGATAAAAAGATCAGCTCAATCACTGTAATGTAATGTTACATGTCATTAACCACCCACTGATTTGAAAACTCCTGGAGGCACAGTGGCCTTGAAATTAGATGCCGAGATCTAAAAATACTTTCTTAATTTATTGCTTTCACTAGTCATTGATTGAAACTGTGGTGGTACGAATACCATTGTAAAGCTTAGACCCTTCAGTTTGATTTGAAAATAACCCAGTCTTAATCAGTACATCTTTATTTCTTTATTTCAAGCTTTGAACCATGTCTGTACTTTATATACTATTGGAGATAATGGCCTGGGGGCATTCTTCCAAAAAGCCTTGGGTCGATTCTTCTCTCCCTCCACCTCAGCTCAGGTCAGTGGTCTCCAACCCTGGTCCTGGAGGGCCACCTTAAAATCAGCATGCAGGTAACCACTTGAGGTTAGTTTGTAATCTAGTGCTCTAAGTGATTAAGTGCAGGGTACAACGAAAACCAGCTGACCCTGCAGCTAGGACCAGGATTAGAGACCACTGACGTGGGTGGTGGTTGAGGCGAGTTTCCCCCCTCATGACTGTGTAAATGCTTAGTGGCATTTATATAGCGGTTTTCTCACTCAAACTGTGGTGTTTTAATATGGACAGTAAAATATATTGATTGGTTCATATAACAGTGAAAACCATGGTTGCTACACCTATTTTGACGTTAGTGAAACCTTACTCCTCCTTCACTTGCAAAGAGGAGAGGTTGGCAGGAGAATGAAGGGTTGAGTGTCAGTGTAAGGCCCTGGGCAGGCATTGTGACATTCCTCTCCTCCTGCCCGTAGGTGTTCAGGAGAAGATGGGCGTGATGAACAAGGGGGCGGTGTACGCGCTGTGGGACTACGAGGCCCAGAGTGCCGATGAGCTCTCCTTCCAGGAGGGCGACGCCATCACCGTCCTGAGCCGTAAGGACGACAGTGAGACGGACTGGTGGTGGGCCCGGCTCAATGACAAGGAGGGCTACGTGCCCCGAAACCTGCTTGGGGTGAGAAACTTCACCCCCCACAGATACTCGCAACACAGGACTTAAACAGCAGTGAATTATCTCCTTCACCATTTCAGTCCCAAGAGTGCCATATGACACTCAAGCATAACTAATGTACTTTAAAATCCAGAGAATGCCATATGGCACTCTCTACTTCATACCTTTTCAACCGATCGAAATGACTGATATACTATTGTTTTGATAGCCCCTAATAAAACCCTCCTAAATTCTCTCAACTTTCTCAATTTTCTCAACCAAAGCGTGAAAAGGATATTTCACTTTGGTCTATTTTGTGGCGCTTACCCCCATTTCATTTGCCTAAGGTGAATACTAGCCATCTCTACCGACCGTTAACGGCATCGACCCAAGTTTCCCATTTGTCCAGCTCTCAATTAAAATGGGTGTAGGCTTCACAAAACTACTTGTTGTACCAAAGGTGAAAAATTATGTAATTACGATGTTCTTATCGAAACATTATAATACTGATGTAACAATCACTGCTGGTAATTGAAAGCATCAGTGTTTCACACTGAGTTTTCTGTCGCTCTGCAGCTGTACCCCAGGATTAAACCACGCCAGCGCTCCCTAGCGTAAACCTCCCTTTCCCCTGCTGCCCTCCTGGTTGAAATCCTCGACTGCAACGCTCCCGTTCCTACCCGCACCCCCGGTCCTGCTGTAGATCTCCTCGGAGCCTCAGGGAGGCGCCATCTAAAGCGGCAGCTCATCTTGGACACGTACGGGACGGGACCGAAGCTTCCTCTTTATTTCAGGGCCGACGCGCTACCTGAGCAGAAAACAAACACACTACACATTTCTGACCGCTCCTGACTCTTTAACGGAAAAGAACTCGGCGACAAAACGGAGTGCTTTTTCAAAGGTGGTTACGGGGTTTCTTCGACCGGGCTGAGATAAGGTGACTGTCGCCTGAGACGTCTCATTGACCGTCGTCGGGAGGGACACCCTCGGAGACCATGGATTTCGGGGGCTGGGCGTGGTCAGGTGGAGCACGAGCATGAGCATCGTGGGTGGGGTGGTGGTTTATTTATTTTTGGGGTAGCTCTGTGGGGCAGCAGGATGTGGCAAATAGGCCTGATTTCTCTCTCCCGATCCCTCTGGGTGTGAACGGCTACTGATCTTTTTTCTTTTTCTTTTTTTTTCCCCCCCACCCCTACATGTGCACTGATTGGACCTTTCGGGCAACCACGGGGCATTTCTTCAATCAAACTGGCTGTCGTAGAGCTTTTCCTATCAAAGCCGGTGTGCAGATGTCCAAACATTGTATATTATTACACTTTGGATTTGTTTTCCTTCTTGCATTTCAACCCACCCCCCCCCCCCCAAACCCTCCCCCTCATGTTTTTAGTCTTGTGAATGATTACCTCTCCAAGCAAATGCTTTAAAGAGCTGAGCCTCGAAATAAACTGTAAATACTGTGGTGACGGCAAGATTATTGTCTGCTGCTGTGGAAGGCGAGAAGGAGTTGAGCGTTTCTGTACAACGTGAAGATGTGGGACTTTTGTGATCTGATCTGTAAATGTACACAGTAAAATGATTCCCCCAGAACAAGGTGAAGTCCTTTTTGTTGAGTGTGTTTGCTGTCTCTTGTACGTGTGGCCTTTGCTTTCTAATAGCTGTGGCTGGTTCTGTCTTGAAAAGCAAAATGGTCGCACAACATCGCACTTGCCAGTACTGACAATATTGGCGGCTTTGGTTTGGCTGCTTGAGGGGGCAGCCTGTAGTCTAGTGGCTAAGGTTGAGTGGGACTTAGAAGGTTGATGCTTCAAGCCCCGGCATAGACACAATAAGATCTGCACAGGTGTTGGGCCCTTGAGCAATGCCCTCCAGGGGGGATTGTCTAATCGACTATGAGTCACTTTGGATAAAAAGCATCAGCTAAATAACGGTAATATACTATTTCCACATTCCAAATTTAAAGTCCACAATTTTTATGTTTCTTTCCACATCGCTAGCTGACGAGTAATTAGGATTGTGATTTTCTTCTGTGCATGTGTACAAAAGATGTGCCATGGATTTGGTGGGTCAGTGAAGAAATGCTATACTGAACCACCCAACTGTGGATAGCATTTAAATTCTATAATCTATAATCTTAGCCGCCACGATATTTTGTGCTTTGGTTAACGAGAAAGTAAATGCAGTATTCGGACATTACGTTCAAGTTATTGACGTCCAGTGGTCACTAACGGAACTACAAACGGACATCTTTGCGCAGTTTACGCAGTTCTTGTACATTTCCTGCAGATGTCGCAAGAGCGTTGTACCTGAGAAGCGGGAATGATACGCAATATCGCAGGCTCTGACGTTTGAGGCTTAATTTCCATTGAGCCAAGTTACGTTGAAGCCGTGTTTAATTTATTAATTTATACTCGAGAGACCATAAGTGACTGGATAAAAGTAGCTGCGTCTGTTTTCTGCAGTAGCTTCGGTGCAGAGCAAGCTGCTACCCCCATTCAGATTATCAGTCTTGTGATTTTTAACATTTCGCAGGTGAGATGGTCAGCACAACTTTGTCATAAACATTCAAGAGGATGGCAGCATATAAGTAGACTGATGACAGTGAAAATCCGGTTTTCGAGTGTCATTTGATTCTTAAGGACATAGTTGAGAACCTCCGGCTATTTAACGCATACGATTTTTTGTCCGTAGCCAACTTTTGTATTGGCCCGTGGTCGAGAAAATAATTGCACAAAACAAAACACGGGTACACAAGCTCATCCTGTCCTTGTCGGGTACTAATATGCATCGTGTTGCCTATTACTGATTATATTTGATTATTTCAGCCCCCAAGTGTGCCAGAAACCGTGTTACATTCAAATACCATAGCCCATCAATGAGGCTCAGAGGTTAGGCCTACTACAAAAGGGAATTTGCTTTTATATACAGCTTCATATATTGTTATACTGTGTTACTCTTTTTCAATTTTTATTTCTATACAAAAATATTTGTTTCGTGTTCCATTGTCCAGTGTAGTCTATAGTCTACATTGAGTAAGCCAATACCGGATATATTGCTACAACAAGCCTCGTTCACTGGCAACTGTATCAATTAGCAACGTAGATTAGAATGGAAAGTGTAATTATCAATCAACAACGTGCCTAGCCACAATAACTATAATCATTTTAGACAGAGTGACGGACGTTACGTATGCTTCAGTGAACAATGTGAATTCGGCTGAATGATGACCCTCGGGCATTCCGATTGCGAATGCGGAATTGTGGATGAGCAGGCATGCAGACATGGCTAGAGACCTGCTCACACTACAATTCCCAGAAAACCATGCTATTGTTAGCACTGGGCCATGCGCACTGCAAAAGGCAACGCGAATGATGTCATCCGCGACACTAGAATCGTACCGTATTGTGTTGAGGTTCAAACTGGATCAAGAGTTTGCAGATGTCTCTTGAATGATGATACGGCTTTCAAGGTAGGAATCGTTTCTCATTCAGATTTGAATATCGATACATATGGTTCCGAATAAATTCTGCTGAAAAGTAGCCTATTGCTTGCTCGGGAGCTGTTAACTTGTGTGTCAGGTTATCTAAAGGAGTGGGATTCCATTTACGATATTGTAAACCCCAAGACGCAGACGAGATTAGGATGAAGTGTGTGAAACGAATAATAATGTGCCTTTTATTGTGTGTTTGTGTGCGATTGCATCTTCATGAAATTACATTTCCTACATAATGAATGATGCTTTATCCATCACATTTCTATGTGGTTTAATGAAGCAGTGTTGATTTGTGTGTGCTTCGGCTTGTATGCTTGCCTAAATTGCGGTGGACCAGCACATTTATCAATTGATGTGTTAATACCGATCATGCTTGTATTTTACCGATCAAGCTCTATTGGACATTTGTGCGGAAGATGAATAATACATTTCATTGTAAAAAAATTAAATAACTATCAATGTTGAGATTCGTGTGGATACTCGGTTACGCACCATTGAGTCCAAAGCCAATATACATATACAAACAAATGTAGGATAACCGGTGATCAACACGTACGTCATGTAGCTAGCCTACTCAAGGTAAACAGAATAAACCTTACGAAGGGCATATTTTGCACAGTTTTGTGTGTGTGTGGTAATCAAGACAAAAATCGCCTGAAACACACCATTTTTTGTGTCTGCATCGGTGCAAAGCTCTATGGAGTTACCTGTATAAGCTTCTCTGGGTGATTTTAAATATTGAGGTGAAGATCCGTTGTTATTTTGACTGTGAATTGTAAGGATTGCGTCTGGTCTCCCTAGAAAACATTAGACTAATAGGACCAATAAAGTGAATAGTGTTTTATCCAATAAAGTACTTTGAAATTGAAATGCAAACACTTGCTGGCTCTGTGCAATAACTCCGGCGGAATGCAAGAGACCTATAATGACCAGTTTGCGTCCTCGACAATGACGTCCATGCTATCAGGCAAGCGCGGTCTTGCAGTAAATCTATTTGACTGTAGGAAATAAACTGTATTTTATCAAGTCAAGATGTCACATTGAGACCAGCTGTCCCCCACTGGTGCAGGTTTTGGTGGCGGGTGGGGGAATTGGGGATTAGGGATGTGCAGGCCAAGTCTGTGCAACTACTGAACAAACATAAACTGAACAACCCATTCTCACAATATAAATAATCCCACTCTCTGTCTCTGTCTTTGTTTCACTCTATCTCCATCTGCCATCTTGTCCTCTCTGGAAACTGCAAAGCCTGTTGGCTCTAACAGGTCTATATGCACACCCTGAGTTCCTTAAATCTATTCGGGAATGGAGGCTAAAGTGTCTAAGAAAAATACCCATATTTGCACTGGGCATTACTGATGAGAAACATGCCAGGCAGTCGTCTGTGTATGCCCAATTCTTCTTTAGCTGTGTGTTTTGGGGAGCGTGTAGCCCAAAGCTTGGGTCCCAGCTCTCACAATCCCATGCAGAATTCACTAATCCTTATGGGTATTCTCCATACTGTAGGTTTTTATAGGTTAAATGGAGCTTACATTTCCTGTGGAGGGCAACAGTCTTATTTTTGCAACTAAAGTAATAGGTTTATAAAGGCAGATTTTGGAAATGCCTTTGGCAAGGGGCCTGAAAACACCCAACTGGCAAAGCCAGGTGATGTATGAGTCAAGTCAGAATCTGGCTTAATGTCACTGCGGCACCAAGAACTGCCGGCAGTGTGGTGCCTAGCAACCGATAACAGGAGGGAGCAGGGAGGGTGACTGTGCTCAGGACATTGTACATTTCCTTCCCCCGTGATGAGTCCTAGGATGGCCCTCTGAGATCACCAAGCATCCGTATAAGAGGATTTGCATTCGAGGCATGAAATGATCTGGTCTGAATGGCTGTGTTCCTTTACTGCCTTGTTTCCATTCTGCTTTTCCAAGTCGTGAGATCCTTGGAATTGGTTCGTTGACCTTCTGCCCTGTTAACACTCCTGACGATGAAAAATTTGCCCTGGTGCTAACGGTTATTTTAAGTATCCAGCTACCTGACCATTACATAAATGGGTAATGTTAGTGAGCTTACTATGCAGTTAATTTAACATCAGAGACGGAAGACTAATGAAGTGGTTCAGTGCACGCTGTCCAAACCGACACCTTATTGTGATTTTAGGTACTGCTGATATTCCTTGGCTTTTTTCCCCTGTCCTTTTCAAAGTCCCGAGCATGAATGTTTACAGTGTACACACTGAAATGGTGGAGCCGTTAACCATGTGACTGACAGAGCAGGCTTCTGCGTGGAGTCAATGAACACACACCGAGCAGCCTGATAATCGTCATGGAGTTTCCCAGGGGATTAAACAAACCGTGACTGTGAACACACGGACCGAAGAGAGACCGCGTCCAGGCCTTTTGTTTGGTGTGACCACGTGGTCTCCTGACGCAGGTGAGGAGTGCGGAGTTGACAGACGACGCTCGAATTTCACGGGCAGCGAGACGAGCTGGGGGGCGGGGCACGGCACGTGTGCGCGGACGAACGAGAGGGGAGAAGGGGCGGAAGTGTGGGTAGTTTTGGCTCTGATGGTGGAGGTCCGGTCTTGACCGTGGGCCAAGGTTGGGGACACTGCAGTCTGCCGCACAGCGGTGCCTGTGCGTACTGAACTTACCGTGACGGAGGGAGAGGGGAGCAGAGCTGCACTGCAGTCTCCAAATCCAGGGCATGTCTCTTGCGTACTCGCACACAAGCGCAAGCACGCACACATGTGCGCTTGTCGCCTCTCCCCCAAAACCGCTAGCTTCGCGGGCTAGGATATTTTTCTCTTATTAAAAAGCTGAGCCGTGCTGTTTTTGAGTAGTCTCACAGCAGAATATTCCTATTAATCAAATTTACCTTGTCGGCTGTAAATGGCTGACCTTGTAAGCTGTGATTTCCAGGGGGTTGTGGTTGGGGGAGGGGGGTGTGGGGGATGGGTGTGTTTAAAAAAAAAATCAATGTTCCTGTTCGTCTTCCTCGCTGCACCTCTGGTCTCTGTTACCATGGCAACACTAGCAAGGATGTTGCAAAAGGGGGGGGCGGGGGGGGTTGTTGGAGTGTGCAGTCCTCCCAATTCCTTCTTCTGGTTAGCTCTGTATTTGTGTCCTCATGATTGGTCATCACGTTGCTTTCAGTTCTGCACAGGTATCCACCACAACTGTGGTTCTTTTCCTTTGTAGTAAATTGCTTCAATCTAATGTCTGAAGAGACGCGCACACACCAAAACAAAATAGCGCAAGGAGCCTAAAGGACTGGCCTAGAAACTGAAACAAAGATACTCGCACTATTGTAATGCTCAAAAATCTACATTTTAGTGCTGACATTTCGGCCATATCAAACCTTCACCAGAACAAAGGTTCAACATTCAACACCCTCGTGGTGGCCGAACTTGGCTCTATACCGCCGTTCCAGTTGGCTTTGCACCTACAAGCTTCAGCACAACAAGGACATAGTGGCTAGTTTGCGGTTGCTAGGGCTTAAACAAGCAGGGCTTAAATAAACAGCGGGCGTGCAGGTGTGTTGTGAGTTTCCCACAGCGAGTATCTGTCACATTTTAATGGAGAGGCACGGAGGCTGAGGAACGACGGCCTTGTTTAGTTTTCACGTGGGAATGTTACTGCAGGGGGTGGGCGTTCGCTGCAACGGGACTCACAAAGCAGGCCGGGCGCTGGGGTCATGGCCGCGGAGGCTGCGGCGCGGGAGGGTCCTGAAAGTCCGGCCTGCTCCGGGAGCTCGGCCCCGCCCCGCGTTCCTGCAACAATGGCCCTGTGTGGTTGCCTCAATCCTCCATTCTCTGGGCTGCGTGGTCCAGAGGTGGCAAACAATAGCCCCCGTTTGTCATTTTTGAAACTGCGAGCCTGCCGTTGTCAGCCCCCCCAAACTGCGCCACTGCGCTTCGCTCTGGCCCAGAGCTACCATAACCCCAAAGCTCCCAAACAATCAGCAAATATCTCATTTGTTCATCAAGTGGGACAATTTTGTTTTTCCTATATCCTTATCTATTGTCATTTTCTCTCTATCTCTCTGTCTGCCTCTCTCTCTCTTCCTCTTCCTCTCCCCTTCACTCTTCCTCTCTTCTTCTCCCTCTGCAGTTCTCGGTTTGTGCCACATCTGCCACGTTTGTGCCACATTTGTCTACTTGCCTACATTATCAACTTACCACCTCAAATATGAGTATGTTTCACTTGTGGTGTCTCTACATTTGTCTTTCTCTTTCTCCATCCATCTCCAAGTGAAAATAAACTGAGAAAAGTGCCAAACCTCAATAGCAATACCTTCGCTGACACAAAGTTAGCTGTAATGTATCTCTTATTCTTCGACAGCAAGTTAAATAGGGCTTACTATTAATCAGTTGTCCTATCTGCAACCAGCTACAGAATGATGTCTCTGTCTTTTTAAAGGTACACTAGACTCAGTTGCATCCCCTGTCCCATTTATTGCCATACATTTTTTTAGGACATTAAAGTCCTGCCCAGAGCTTCTCCTGAATTTTGACAGTTTTACTATTTCTTACCAAAATATTTTGGCCCTGGAACCTGAGACTGCTTTAACGCAGGAGGGAAGTTGGTTTGCACACATTGGAATGCTTCATTCATATATCCGTCCAATAACATCTGAAATACCTGGAATTCCCTGGCTCTTTGGGGAAACAAATATTTAGCCAGGATTAGAAACAGAACAAGTTTTATGTAACACGCTTCTTTTTTGCCCTTCATACAAGACCGGCATCTGTGGGCCACATATGCTAATTTTCTTGGTTTAAAAATCCTCAGAGATGCATTTTTAAACTGCTCGAAAAACCTGCCAATTTACACTTTCCTGCCCCAAATGAAGCTTATTTTAACTTGAACTAATTTAAAGCTTATGTGTCTGGGGAGGCTCTTTTTGTGATAGATTGTGAGCGTTGCTTTTGATGTACCGGATACCGGAAGGCAGAGAGGCTCCACGGAAAGGGACAGACGGGCGCGTGTGCAACCTTGTTTTCTCTGTTCTCATTTCTCTCCGCTGTGAGTCATGCGCGGTGATGAGCCTCGTCAGCGCGTCGGGCCGCTCATGAACCAGGCAAGGATGTACCAGCCAAAGCAGCCCGCAGGTAATGAAATATATTAAATAATGAAATAAATAAAAAACATTTTAGCTGACGCTTCTATCACAAGTGACATACAGATACCACCCCCCCCCCAAGAGCAATGCGGGGTTAAGGGCCTTGCTGAAGTGCCCAAAGGATTTATCGTGCCTACATCGGAGTTTAACCACCGACCTTCCAGGTTGCAGTCATGCACCTTAGCCATTACGCTACAGTCTGCTTATAACGAATTTAACGGACAAGACAAACCAAGGGAAAGACCTGTCGCCACCTCAGGAACACTGTGGGAACGGCTTCAGAACCTCCATCCTCCTCTTTCTTGCAGTCATATCTCAGAGCCGGAAGTGGCTTTTTATTGAGGCCCGGTGGCAGGATCGGGTGACCCAGTGAGCACACCCTTTATTGCAATATACCCTTGACAGATATTCATTCATATTCAATTATATATAATATAATATTATATTATATTCAATATACCCCTTCATGCAGCTTACATACAAGAGCGTGCCGGCCAGCTGCAGACTTCTTGCCAGTTTCGTGAGGGATGGTACATTTCAGTGCAATCATGGGCAGATGTGACTCCATTTTCTTAAGGAGTGTTGTGGTAAAATGGTCATCTGGATGACAGAGCAGATGACAAGGGGAAGAACCAAATTCCTAATTTGTCACTGTGTGGGGAAGGGATTTACAACGGTCTTGTAATAATGTTTTACACCAAAATCTTACCTATTGTACCTTTAAGACTAGTGGTAGTTTTGCAGAAATTCTTAATTTGGTGTTATCGCTGAGGACATGTTTCCCAATCATTCCGGTTTGACTACAGAAGGCAGGAATGTCTGCATTGTGTTTTTCAAATCAACAACAAGTGCTCTTGCTCACCACACTACAGACACCAAAATAATGTCGGTTTTTTAATACTTATATTGAGAATTCAAATCTTATTTATTTTACTTGCTAAATAATAACATTTAACGTCAAGTAAAGAGCAACTTAGACCAAGCTATTATTTTGTACTTGAGAGAAGAAAAAAGATCTTCAGTCTTATTACAAGACTGCAATTGCTTGTTAAAACACATTTTTTGCAGTGCACCTGAGTCAGGGTAACAAGTTAATGGTCTATTCCTGTGTGTGCTGCTTCTGTGGTTCTAACTCTTTGCCTGCAAACTTGAAATTAGTTTGTTGCATGCATACCTCAGAGTGCTGCCACTGTACACCCTCTCCCATGGCGTCTTTTGGACCAGAGGTCACAGTTTAGTAGCCGGTCAAGGTTTAACTTTAGCAGCTGGGGACCGTGTGCTTACTGGCATGAATGGATTAATTGAAAATCCTTTAACTGGCCAAATACTCCAAGGTACACGCTATTGCCCTTGGGCATCTTAAGGAAACAAACCTAGAAAGAGTGCAGTTTTTCATCATTATTTTACAAAATTCACTGGCTCAGATGTGAACTTGAGATATTTAATGCTCCTTTGAGGGAGGCTATGGTTAACATATGTGGGCCCCAGCACTCATAACTCTTTGTTGTCTGAGGAATTGACCCCAAACACCCTTGCTGCAAAACCACAAATTGAGGAGTGGTGTGGAGAAACCTGACGGGATTTGAGTTTTTCACGGTATTTGTAATTGTAGTCCCTAGGACCCTTTAAGGTTTTGTTACCCATGAAGCTTAAATGTGTTTTTAAGTAAGTGGATTAGCCGACCCATGGTCTTAAGTAGAGCACACAGCAGTGGAGACCCAGATAAGACCCAATTAAAGCTGCCTTTATCTCTAAATAAGCTTTTCATTTGGCTTTGGACAGGGCACGAGCCTGTTGAGCGTGGTGAGAACTATCAAGGCCGGAGGGTACTCTTGGGTTTTAAGTGAATGCAAGCTATATTGGTGATAAGCTCTTGTCCCTGTGAGCCTCTGCACGGAGGTGTCTATGGTTGCTTGCATGATGCAACAACGATTCAAGCGAAGCATATTTCGAGAGATTGAACTTGACTTTGCTGGTTTATGTGCTAGATAGAAAAGATAAGACCCTCCTGTGCTTGCTGTCTCATAAGCCTTTGCTGGAATTTGAGTTTTTAGAGTCTCTGAAGAGCATTCTGATCTTCAGTCAGTCTGGAACCTGTTTCGGAAATGTTTAAGTTGGTTTAAGACTCTGTCTTATTTCTTAATTTGGATTTATATCTTCTCCAGCATGCCATCTGTACTGTAGCATAAAAAAGCATTGTATTTCTACACAAAGTTCTTGTAATGGGATAATGCTAACTTTCTGTTAGTTAACTATCTTGATATGCTGCTGTATAGACCAATAGCATTATAGTCATCTCAGGTGTGGTTGGAGAATTTCTCACCAAAACACTCCCTGTTCTGACTGTATTATTTTACCACATTAGTCTGTGTGCAGTTACTGATACATCTCTGCTGTGTCTTTCCGAAGCCATTCCTAAAATCTTTGCAGTTCAACTAGATGGTTAACTGCTAACTGCTATAAGGAAACCCCACTGAAAGCATATGAACTTTGACAGCTTAGCCAGCTTATATAAGACACGCTGTGTTATGTGTTGTGTATTATATCTTGCTGTTAGATTATTTTGTTTCCTGCTCTCCTCAAGGTTAACCTCTGATGCCCCTTCCCTGTTTTTGGAACTTCATTTTTTGCAGTGGAGACCTAATCAACATTCTGTTCGGTAGACTAAATCGCGATAGTTTTGTGTCAGAAATGAGCTTTTTCTCAGTGGAGTTGCATTCTTTTGTGTAGCTCTGCTCAATTCAGGGCACAGGTTGAATGTATTGAGCAGTAGTTTGGCCACTAGGGTTCACATTACTGATACTGATGTTGTTGTCTTCTCCAATTAAAGCAATCAACTCGCTTTGCACCAATTGAGAATCTGAACCTGGTGTTCTTTATGATGTTGTCATATTTATCAACTCAAGAGGGTTTAATTTTGATGCATGAATTCACTTTGGTCTGTTTTGATCTTAATCCCTGAGCTCCAAAAGCATGTGGCAGGATGTAATGACACCCTATACAGGATTTTGGCTTGATGATATCTCTAGCGACCATTGTGTTCTGTTCTGTTTTTGGGAAGTAACAATAAAATTAGATTCAAAAGTAGGTGACCCACAAAATGACATTTGGGCCAGTTAGAACATTTTTGGATTTTGACAGTGAACCAGAAGCAAGCTTTCTTCTGTAAAATATGGTAGCATTTTCAGTTGCTCATTCTGCTGTACAAACAAGAACCTGAAGGAGTCATAATAGTAATTCCGTGTCAATTCAACACCCCTTTGAACCGCATCATCACAGATTTGAATGAGATTGGCCTGCTAAGAAACCCCTGGAATCTAAATTACCCTTGTCTTGGTTTATTAATCTGGGAGATATGGGTGGACAAAGTTTGTGCTAATTCACATGTTCTATACAGTGATTTATGCACATGCCAATTTACCGTGTGGGAGCTCTTGTACTGTAGGTACAGTAGCGTCAGTCTTGAAAGCAGAGGCTGAAAGTTAAGTGAAATGGACACTTTGTACCTAATTTTCTTAATGATGTTTTTGGTTTTTCCTCAAAAGTATAGCAATTCTCATGGCTCCAAGGTTACATTAAAGGGTGTCAAATATCAGGAAACCTTTGAGGTCCAGGTTAGAAAATGGTCTAGTTTCCCCTGGAATGACTCTCCAGCAAAGCGCTCAGCCTTTCAGATTACAAATAATGCTTTGAACATGAAAACTAAATAAATAAATATTCTGTGCCACTTAACAATAAACAAGCAGCACTTTATGGGATTAGAAAAATGCATTTCAAAAATAGCAGCAGCTGGGACAATTAGAGTAAATGCACAAAGATCACAAGCAGATGGTTTAACCGCTTTCAAATTCTGAAGAAGCACGAGAAATACTTAACTGAAATCCATCGATGTAAATAAATACAGTACATATTGTTTGTGTGAATCGTATGTGCGTCATATTCGGAGGCTGTCCATAGTCATCTAAGGAAGGCAAAATCAAACTCTTAAAGCCTTCAGAGTCAGCATGGAACAGCCTCAGACATTCATTCAAGCCTTGGTGAGCCCCACCCATTGTGTGCAAACAAAGTGTAAAATATCTTTTTTTATCTTTTTATTATTTTCTATGGACCGAGCCATGCCTTCTGTGCACTCTAGAGGAGATCCATTGCCTCAATTTGCATAAGAATGAGGAGAGAGCATGCACAAATTAGTGCCCTGGAAAGCACCCCCTGCTGACAGGGAAGAAAGAAACCCAGTTGCACCACACCCAGCATCCCTGTGCGACACAAATGGGGGAGGGGGGCGTCTGTATTTAATTAAGCCATGACCATGACTGCTAAGGGGGCCGTTTGTCAATTGACAATTTGGCTGGAGTTTCCTGAAGCCTTTTAGGTGTTCTTACCTAGTGTTTTGACAACCAATGATTTTGGTCACCGACCATTTCCATGCGA
The DNA here is from genome assembly GCF_963514075.1 of Conger conger. Taxonomy (NCBI): domain Eukaryota; kingdom Metazoa; phylum Chordata; class Actinopteri; order Anguilliformes; family Congridae; genus Conger; species Conger conger. The sequence goes on from NC_083764.1 coordinate 24,686,326, forward strand.
AACTCTCCATTTTACACCATTGCCTTCGCTTGGCTTAATTTCTGTCGAATTGCCTGTTTCCGTGCTGGTAGGGTACAAATTGGGCCAATACCCAATTCTGTTGCTGACACTGTGTGCTAATGTGCTAAAATAAGTAGGTGCTGGGGGTTGGGGATGTGCGCATACAGTTGTCACCCTTGAGGCATTGTAGGTGAACACACACTAAAGATGTTTTAACGCTGTCCCACTTCCCCTTTTAATATAAAATGGCTTCCTTATAGGGCCTGGTAGTATGATGGAGTCTGTATATCACAGAAAGTCTCTCTCTCTGTCTCTCTCTCTCTCTCTCTCTCTCTCTCTCTCTCTTTTGCTCCCCGCATTAAAGGAATATCTGTTATTCATGTAGTTGGGGAAAATGAAAGGACTTCTTACTTGCCTATCTCTTCTCCTGTTATGTTTGGCTCTATCTCTGTTTCCTGCTTCTCTCCCTCCACAGTGGAGACCTTTAGAATGGCCCATAAGCTGTGCCCTCTGACAGGCATTTGGCCCACTATAGATAGTCAGTCAGGCTGGAATACACAATACTTAGATCACAGAAGCCGTGATGCTAGATTGTCAGTTAAAATTTTAATTCTTTCCGTTTTCATCCCTGTTTTCTACGGCTTCTGCCTTGGGTGACAACTGGATCAGTGTGTCATGGCCTGCTTAATAAAATTGAGTGAAGCAGCCACTGTCCTTGCTGTCGGCAACACTTCATAGGCATCTAGGCGGAGCCTTCTGTGGGGGAAATCAAACCTGCGTCTGCCATTGTTGTGAATAGGGAGTCATTTTAGTATTTTAATAAATAATGACATCAGCAAATTGTTATATTTAAAGACCAGCAGAGGTATTTTGGCTAAAATAAACTGAAAAGGACTTGAGGGCTGAGAGAATGGAGTGAGCAGAGAACCAACTCAATCGCCTGAGGGTATCATTCTGTCGTCTTTTCTATCTTATTAAAGTCCACGTCAGCTACATTTATGATCCATAGCCATGACTAACTAGCTAGACTACCTAACCAAATATATAATAGGCTAATGGTGTTAGCTGTTGTTAGCCACAGGCATCTTGGCAATTAAAGAAAAATACAAATCCAGAGTTTAAACCTGTTTTCTATGTGGTAAACCACACAGCAGCTTTCTGGTGTTTAGAAAATCGCTATAATTTCAATATATGACTACATTTTGTGCTCATTCAAAGCCTTGTAACCAACTGCCTCCTTAATTTCCTATGGAAACTCGGTCAAACTTTCCCCTTCGGTGGTTGAGCCTGGAGATCGATGGTTTTGTGGGCATGCCCACTCTTTCCGACTGGATCAATGTATCTGTGCTACTTCACAAGCTATGGACTTGTAAGGCCTGGTACAAGAATTTTGCCATTACGTATGTAATGAATTTGTGTGTCAATGACCCCTTGGTCCAACGTCGGTGGGGGAATCCCAGTATATCATGTTGTGCTGGCTATTGGAAAAGTAGATTGCTTTCCAAAAACTGTGGCCGGCCCTAGTTTAGGTTGTGTGTGAGGTGTGATTGCCCTGGGTGGTAATGACCTGCAGAGACTCTGGAACAGCAGCAGATCCTGTTACACTGTAGTTAGACTAACTTTGTTTTTTAGTGTCTGTCTTCCTCTCTTGGGAGCTCATCTTAACCCCACCACCCCTTGACCCGTGCTAAAGGTACTGCCCACCATACCCCCCGGCCAGCCCAGTATGTGCCAGTTACGCACTAGTCTCCTGGTCATCTGTTCACAGGTTTACAATGGTTCACTACCTTAAGGAGATGGACACAGGAGATCCTGCATTTTCAAGCAGGTGAGAAATTGTATTTTTGCAATCCATTTCGTATTCCTCCTCTGGTTCAGTTCTAGGTTCTTGCTCTGCCTACTTCTGATTCTAAAAGTTCTGACCATCCAAGCTTAGCAAAATGAATAAATTGACACTTTCTGTGACAAGGTTCACAGTCATCCACTAGCTCTCTGATTCCTTGCAGATTTGGCCTTTCAACTGTTTTGATATTCAAAGGCCCTGATCATTGAATCAAAAACCAATGTACTTTTTCTACATATCTATTTGAGTAAAGGATCACTCACCAACTGTCTTCCAGTCATCTCTCTGAAATGGGCGAAGGAGGACAAGAGACCCACAGAAAGAGAGAAAACAGGAGTATGAAAGAAGACTGCATTAGAGTGCATTCCTTTGGTCTATTTTTTGGTACTGGTCAGTACAAGGAAATAGTTACGGAATAGCTTGTGATGGATTGGGAGGAGTTGCTATTCTCCAAATGGTCAACATTGGCATCAACTAAAGGCCACAGAGTTGTCGCATGCCAAGTTGCCAAGCCCGTTTGGGAGCAACGCTAAATGTAAACGCTTATGTAGAATCGGCACCCTACCAGACTCATCGTACAGGGCTTAGAGCAGATGGCATTACCGCCAAATTGTTCATGGAGTGTCACTGCAGGAATAATTACACCCTTCCTGGTTTTGGAGAGTTTTGTCACTTTCTATTTTAGGAGCTTGTGGGCTTCCTCCTTAAAAATAAAAGTCCAAACAAGGACTTCAGTGTTACTGTGCTGGACAGACGGACGCCTGGCCTGTTGAAAGGGAACCTCCCAATATTTGCATAATGTCCGAAAATGACCCCATTTTAAGTATTTTTCGCACAAAGGGAGCTATATCCAGAATGGCGAAGAAGAGAAGTGAGGAGTTTTCTTGTCAGTTCTGTTCATTATGCCAATCGATTTATGATCGTCCCTGATAGTCGGGTTGTATCAGTTGTTGGTTGATCTTCTAGCTTACTTGTCGACTTGCTGCTAGTGAGAGAAAAGAGGGAACCACGATTTTACTTTGGTTCGCAGGAGTTAAAGGTTACAGTGACAGGCTAGAGGGGTGGGCCATACACCAAAAATGTTGACCCTCAAATTCCGATCACCCGACCCAAGCACGTTTCCACCAGCTGCAACATTTTGATCCACTCCCTCTTTAAAGCTGTGGAATTCATCAGCATGTGCTGAATCAAGTCAATCCCCCGAAAACAACAACATGCTCGACATGTGCAGGAAGGCAGGGTCTGTGGCTGTTTGTAGGATTCGGTTTCCCAGTTGGCTTAATCGGTCTCTGGTCCAGGGTTGAGTTCATTCCATTTCCATTCAATTAAGGATATTAATTGAAATTAAGTTCTTGAATTGACTGAGTTAAAATAGAATTGCCTCCAACCCTGCTATAGCTAATCATCTCCAGTTGCACTGGTCTGATATCGGGCAAAACGATCCATTGCCTCGCTCAACAGTAAAAGCTTCTAACTATAAATCTAAATTGAATTGGCTTCTCGAGAATGATGTTTTCCATTCATGCTAAGCAGAGATTCTACCCTGCTGCTTGCCTAAGTGAGTGTGTATGTAAGTGGAATACTTATGGCCGTATTGCACAACCTGACTGATTGGGGAAAATTAAGTTTAAAGCCCTGCCTATTCCTTCCCTCCTGATATTTTACCATGACATTTTGTCTCATTAGTTAATGATACTTAGCAGGAGGATGTTATCAATGCTATTCCTTGGTAATCCCCTTCATTCATGATTGAAAAGCCAAGCTACTGAAGAGCCTCTCCCCATTGACTTGCATGCCATTCTGGCAGCTACACCTAGGTGTTCAAGTTGATGAACGTTAGGTAATGTTAGCTAACAGTTTGAAAAGGTAGTGCGTGGCGAACAAACATTGCTGCTAATGGGAAATTATTTGGCTGTAACAAGATACTTTAATCAGCATAATATTTGTACTTACCTTAAAAATAAATCATAGGTAATCAATGAATCTGGCATTGTTAGACCCAGGTTGCATCCATTCATATTAAAAATGAGTTTATAAATTGAATGTTCATTTAAAATCATTCAGTAGTAGTATATAGTAATATTTAGTATTAGTAAGTAATAGTAAATAGTAGTGTTTGCTGGAAACATAGTTTGCTGTGAACGTTTGCTGTCTTGAAGGCACGTCTGGCACTGACCATCCAGGATCTCTGCTCCATTAACAACTGGAGAGGCTGATGATAGTGGCAGCAGACCTGGGTCAAATACATAAATACTTTTCTTCACTTTTCTGGTGCATTGGAACCTGTGAAATTCTCACAAAAGTGCAAACCCTGCATTCCGGTCCTCTTGGTTGCACGAGGCAAGATCAGTAGAGCACAGAAAAGTATTTGAATCCAAAACAGTTTTTGACGTATTTGACCTAGGCCAATGTGGCAGATGGCTGGCCACCACAGCCTTGCACACACTGTTTTCCCTTCTGCTCCTGTGGCCCATTATTATGCTTTTAACATTTTGCTAGAATTGAGCGATACTCATGTATTTCAATGAGTACAAAGTAGTTTCTGTAGTAGCAGGTGGCCTGTAAGATGTTGACTACTAGTGACTCACTTAAGGGAAATGCCCTGGAGGAGTGCAGGTGTTTCAGCCACAGTTGTGTTTGCTATGGGTGGCCAGTCATAACTCCAGCGGCAAAAATGACAAATCCAAATTGAACAAAAAATTTACAAATGGTTAGAAAGAAAGTTTAAAATGTGTGTCCATGAGTCTGTGTATATTGCTTCATCTATGAATTTGGTGAATTAGTGAATATTCTTTATTATTAATAGCAGCTGAATGGGAATCTAGGCAAAAGGGTTGTGGCTGTAAACTACAGTTCATATATTTCCCAAAAGGGAATGAACAAATGAACCTTCTCCACTAGGTGGTCACCTCAAAAGGACAAAGTGGCTCTTGGTCACTGGAGACTTATTCTGTCTTAGGTGAGTTGACGGGTGGAGATGCCAAAATGTCTGTCCTCGCCCTCAACTGCTGTATGGAATTCCAAATGGGCATCCAAGAGGGTGGTTATGGCTCCTCCCAATCACAAGTGCTTCTCACCCTGAAGGAACCTGCTGTCCTGCAATACGGAAATCCACACAACGTCTGCTGGAGCCTTTAATTCCACTTTCTCTGAATACCAAGAAATGTGATCGTGCACGGAAGGAAGCACAGGTTTTATTTTGGGAAACTAGAACAAAAGGCCCTCCTATAAAAATTTGACGGTATTTCAAATCACCAGCCTTCAGTGGTATCATAGGAACATTACAGGATGTGAACTGACCACACAAATTACAAGGCAAGGAACTCGCAAGAAAGGAAAGGGGATTACTCTCAGCTAATTTGAATAGTTGCATATGACAATGGGGAGGGCATTTTTGTAGGGGCCAGAGGCCCGATTACGATTAACGTTTGATCACCCTCCTTCCCAAAGTCTGTGCGTTTAGATGAGGCTGTTCACCTGAATCCCTCAATCAGTGACAGTTACATTACATTACAGGCATTTGGCAGGCGCTCTTATCCAGAGTGACATACAACAAAGTGCATAACCATAACCAGGGACAAGTGCAGAAGAACTCCTGAAGGGTAGTACAGTTCCAAGTGCTAGAACTGACCTCATATATAACTTGTACCCTGTAGATTAATCTGAGAACAAAGCTTTAGGTAAAGTGCTTAAAGGTACAATAGGAAATGTAACAATCAAGAGAGGAATTACACCAGCAAACACGCTCAAACCACAACACTGTTTAACCTTTCTCTGTGAAAGCACTGACGTTGAATGACACTGACTCCCCCGTGTAACTGGCTGTGGCAATGAGAACCAATTTTCAACCAATGAGCTTGAATTATTGTACAGCTGTAAAATGTTTGGGTACATGTGTCAGTCTGTCAACTGTATATTTTGAAACACGGCAAAGAGTGAGTCAACATTTCAGTGAGCCTTTTTCAATGATAGGAAGGGCTTTACAGTCTTGTAATGTTTTAACACAAAAATGTTACCTATTTTACCTTTAAGGAATTGAGTCTTTTTTTCAGGTTGCCATTTCAAATACCAGGGAGACCATTGCCATTGAATCCTCCCAAAAAAGCAAAAAAGCCCCATGTGGGAGGATTTATGGGTTTGATGGGTGGTTAGTGTGTAGCCTATAAGTGAAGATGGTTGCAGACTGACACCCACCACAGGGGATGATCAAATTTGTGTGTCACTTCTGAATGTGAGAAGCTCAGGGGGTGCTATTAGCTTAATTACACCCCCCCCACCCACACACACCCACACACACACACACACACACTGCTGTTATTGACTGGACTGGACTGGACCGGAATAGAACATGTCAGTAACAGCTGTTTGGGAGAAGGACACCTGTCACTCAGGTGCAGGATTTCCACGGGCTGTGCGGCGTTTGGGGAATTTGTATTTTACAGCCCTGCCAATCCCCAGTGGAGGGGGAATAAACAGCAGGGAGATGCTTGCCATTTAAAAACGGGGATGGGTTTGCCCGCAGTTGTCGCACGTTTTTTTATACATGAATATCATTACTAAGCTGCCGTTGGAATTTCATCCGTCTGCTTTTGTTATTGGACACTCCCCCGTGACACCACGCCCCCCTCCTGGGGGGAAAACAAACAAAAAAAAGCCATAAACTTGCTGTCAGTAATTGAAAACAACCCCCCCCCCCTTCCACTTTACAATTTTGCAGTGTCTTTTCAACTATTACTCATGGCTAAAGTGAATGTGATGGTGGTATTTTTTTCAAGTTGGTTAACAAGAAATTGTATACGAAATGGAGTCACTGGAAGAAGTGAAGAGTCTGCTGTCCTGTCACAGCTGTTTGGCTCTTCCCCGTTTTACCCTGGTCTCGAGTTGCTTGTTTAAGCTGCGCGTTTAGTCTGTATACCCTGCTAAGCAGGCTCTGTGTTTAGTGTTGCTGCAGAGAACAAAGAAATGGAAAATGGATAAGTCTACCAGGAGCCTTCTGAGTGCTCTATTAAAGGGAAGCCCCTATTTTTCCAGCTACACCAGGCTTATCTCTACAAGGCCGTCACTGTCAACACTGTATCTTTCTGCATCACAAACTTGACATTGATTTATCCTTCAAACACTTCAGGGGGCTCAGTAGAGTTTACACACACACACACACACACACACACACACACACACACACATGCACACGGAGCCACAGCCACACACACACACACACACACACTTACACAGACATACACACATGCACAGATTCAAGCATATGTGTGCCCGCACAGCCGTGTGTATGTAAGCACTTAAACACACACACACACCCACACACACACACAGCAAATAAAGAAAAATGAGAAGCACAGTGACAGAGAGTGAGAATAAGAACGGAAAACACACACACGGCACAGACACTCATCTCAAGGCAACTCGATTATTATTATTTCTCCTCTCCGCTCATCCCCTGAAAAGCTCCAAGCAGACAGGCACTCCAGCAGAGAAGGAGTGAGCGGTGGGTGGAGCCTCCACTCTGTTACATCCTATGAGACGCAGGGTGTTGAAAAGAGGTGGGGCCAGGAACCGACTACCTCACAGCAGCAACATCTGAGCCTTTTCTCTACAGCCGCAGCGTGCCGAGAATCGGCTCAGGAGCTCTTTTGTTTCAGGAAATATCAGCATCTGCCGGGACCGAGAGGCTTGTCCTGCCCGCTGAAAACAGACGATAAATCCGACCTGAAACTAAGCATTGCAGGAGCCTTTGGACTGAGAAAGAGCCATTTTATTTTATTTTTTTTAACCTGGTCAGACTCATTATAGTCGGGAGATGTGAGCTCCTCCAGTCTGTCCTATACCTCTCCTCTGTTCTTCCTGCTTCAGAAAAGGAGGATTTTTAGTTTGGGATGAGCAAGTCTCTCACCTTGGCGTGAAAGGTATGTTTTTTTATTTTCATATGCAACCATACCGATGTGAGCACATTACCTCTGAAAGCTCTGATATTCCTTAAAAGATCTTAAAGGGATTTTTGTGACCTACGCAACATTAGAAGTAATGACTTATTTAAGTTCCTTAGGCAGTAGGACCAGATGTACTGATCTTATTCCTGCAGGGGCAAGCTTTGGTTGACCTATAACCCCTGAGTGTGTGCTTGTTCCCGGGGGTACGTGTTTACCATATGCCTTGATGTGCTTTGGGAAGGGGGTGGAGGGTGTGACACCCCACTGTTTGAGCCCAATCTACTGGACATTATCTCTTATGCTGGTGCTTTCTGCCATCAGGCTGTCTCACTAATAGGGAAATGCAAACTAATGTATGTGTGGCAAACCGCTCATTGTCTGTGGGTGACCTCTCTGCATGTAGGCTATTTTTAGCCATGAGTTCTGTTGATATAAATGGGTTTCATTGGCAGGAGAACCACCATAGTTTGGGGAGATGTGAGGGAAGCAGAACTCATAGCATGAGATTGTTCTCAGTCATTCAGATTTTATTTTTTTCTTTCTATAGCACCTTTCGGCTTCAAATTGCATACCTAACTTGCTAATTGTTTCCGTGCAGAAACACTTATTGCGAGTGTGCATATTATTCTGAGGGCAGGACTGCACAACTACAGTATGCAGTGGAGAGTCACTGCTCAGCCGATGTAGCTTCTCTCTCCATCTTTCTCTCTTTCTTTCCCTCTCCATCTATCCCCATCTAATCTTCTGTCCCTCTCTGTGTGTCTCTCTAGCTATCTTTCACTATGTTTCGAGACATTTTTGGTGTGCTTAAATTTTTTTTATTTTTTTTAAAATTAAATTTAAAAAAAAATGCTTAGCCCCTTACACGCGTTTACACAGAAGCAACAGCACCGGGAATGTCCTGTGTTTGCTGTTGGTGTGAAAGGGTCAACCCGGGAATTATCTGGGATGGATACAGCTTGGATTTGGTATTAAAGGGGGAATCCCTGGTTACTCGAACCGGGATTCAATCAAAGAACCTCATTGGTCACGACTGTAGACAAGCTAGTTTGTCGGTTACAGTGCTTGTTAAAGTGTTGTTTTAAGTCATGTTTTATTTGAAATATTTCCTGGGACCACCGTGCGGTGTGAACGGGTCAAATGCGGGTTGCTTCCGGGTTCAATATCCTGTGTATATCCTAGATTCCTCTGAGAAAGGGTTATTGGTGATGACCTTGGTAATTCGTGCTGTTTCCATGGATGCCCTGCTTTCTGTGGTGCAGTTCTCTGGCAGATTAATAATGTAATGCATTGTAATGTATTATAGTGTAAAGTAATGGACCCGGTGCTGACTTGAGCTGACCGCTAACCCAGCAGGGTTACATCAGAAGTGACACCTCAGTTGGAACTGACCTCAGGTTACTGACTTCACGCACAGCCAGAGGAGACCCCAATCCTCCGCTGATTTGGGAGCAACTGTGGCTCCCCCTCTTTCCCCCACTCTCCTCATTCCCCTTATCAGAGGTTCCACTGATCGCCCTGCATGAATGTATGCTTTAAAAGCTCTGTGGTCCAATAATAATCAGTCAGCCTTTCCCCAGTGGTGGGACGAGCATTTGGGGGAGTGAGTTTGGGGATAGCGGAGAGACTTGGGGCTGTTGAACGTTTTATGGGTGGAGTGACAGAAAGGCAGGGGTGAACAGTGAGCAGGTGGCACATAGTGTTGTAAACTGATTGTCTTTTGTGGCCACAGACCTGTCAGTTTATCTAATTTCCAAGCAGACGTGTGTCTCCGTCTCGGTGTCGTGTGTGTGTGTGCGCAGACGTTAGCCTGAACTGCTGCAGATGGTCATTGTCACAGACCAGAGAACAGAGAAATGGAGGTGACTGTCCCAGCTCTCAAAAAAAGCCATACACCATGTAGGTCTGTCGGTGGCCAAATTTACGATTTACGGAGTTTTCCAAACAGCAGTTTCAAAACGGTGTGGTTTTACACGTGTAGAATCCCCTCCCTACAGAGAGTTTAAGTAGGGTTTGGGTGCTTGGAGATCGCTGTGATTTACAGAGGCTGGTGGTCTCTGCTTTTATTGAGTGATTGTAAATCTGTGTTCTCCCTCATTGGCCAATGTATGTTCAGTGGGCGGGGCCTTCCTCCAGTCTAAATAATGGGTTGGTTGTCTGCAGAGGACCAGGATTTCTGGTGTCAAATAGGCTGTGTCTCATGTTTTTAAAATGGTTTTATGGTCATTTTCAAATGAAATAATTAGGCAAAAAAGACCAACAAATGAAACTGTGAGCAATGAAATAGTGACTGATTTTGTGGCATGCCAGGGTATTCTCCCTAATAGTAGAAAGCACTACACTTACAGACCCTACATCCAGTGGGGTTTCCATGGTAACCAGAGTGGAGGATTTTACCGGCTACATCTCCGAATCAGTGAAGGAGTGTGTCAAGTCAGACAACCTTTATGTACATCTACCTAGATCAGGGGTCTTCAGAATGGTCCTCGAATCCAAATCCAGCCCTTGTTGTCTTTTCTCCCAGGTAATTAACTGAACAATTAATACTACCGATTGGCTGTCTGGGTGTGTAAACCTGACTCCCAGGTAAAGGGAGGGAGGAAAACCAGCGGTTCACAGATTATTCCTGACCTAGATACTTTTTCCTGGGTTTAGTCTTTAAAGATGATGCATTCATCTGAATTTAAAGCTCTGATTGCGTTTGAGAAAAACCAATCGATACATTTCAGCGACTGCTCTTTGGAGCCCAACAGCTGCGTTTGTGGCTCCAAGTGTTCCTCGTAAGCCGATACGAGAAACGTGTGGAAAACTTGTGAAAAATATGAGCAGAGGAGAAATCATTGTATTTTTATGGGGTTTCATTTTCAAACATTTCATTACTCTGAATACCTTTTTTCCCCCCATAAAAATACTGGTACACACTCCCTCCCTGACAAGTTCATTACCTGTCAGCATACCCTCACTATCAGGATCCCCTCTCCCACTGTTATATTGCTGATTATATGGAGCTTGTTTCTTGGTCACATACAGTGAGGTCCATAAATATTTGGACAGTGACACAAGGACTGTAGTTCTCACCCATACAGATTTAAATGCCCTGAAATTCAAGCAGTCCACATGTCCACTGTCCAAATGCTTACAGGCTTTGTTTTAAGTGGAAAGCACAGTAGGTTTTCATCAGGTTTTTTTAACACTGGGTTCTTATGTCCTTTAATGCATTAATTTAATGCATTAGGCCTTAGTCGCACAGAGCCTAAGCAGTAGTTACTGCCTAATTGCAAGTTACGGGTGTAACTATGGTTTTATGAATTCTCGATGACTGCCAGAGGCAGTCTAAACTACTGGATATATTCCTTCTTTCGCCATGCGCAGGTCGAGCAACATATACTAACACACGTGACGTATGGTTGACCTGCCCCACAATAGCCCAGATCACTTCGCCTTCTGCTCCTATATAATCTTCACGCCCCAGAGTGTCTGAGAACTTGGGAAGCCATTGTTACATCCGTAACTTGCATTCTATTAATTTTTCCAGACTGCAGACTGCAGAGGCAGTCTAAACTACTCATACCAGCAAGGTCACAAGGAAGAAGCATACCCCTCCAGAAGTCAATCCGGCAGAATTGCAGAATAAATGTTTGCAGCCTAGGTCAGAGGGGTATTGATCATGCTATGATCACTCATAATCGTGGCCATGTGCCAACTGCAAGTATGTACTCTTAGCACCTTGGCCAGACATGGAGCGAGCACTCTGAATACAACATTGGCACCAGAGCTAGCTAGGTAGCTGTTGTATCCATACTGAGGAGGTAAGGGATGCCTGCCCTGCAGTAGGATTCACCAGAGTGTAGGAGTTCCTAGCTGGAGATGTAGCAAAAACATTGGCCAACAGAGAGCTAGCACTCCTGCACTATCTTAGGTTACAAATGCAGGCCGGCAAGAACAGGCTATAGCAAGGAATGCTTATAGCAACAAATCTCTGGCAAGTGGTGCAATACAAACTTGGGCTGGCAGAGTGAAATCACTTCTTAGGTTAACGACAGCAAGGGACATTTGAAGGCAAAAACCAGGAACGGTTTCACAATTGGTCATTTGCAGTTAGCACAGTTTAAATGCTGGCTGGTAGGTCTGCAAAGGATTAACCGTAGTTAAGAGCCTGTGAGGCTGAGAAAGCAAAACCGTGGCTAATGGCAATAATCGATTAGTGCCATCCGAATACGGACTGGTAGAGCGAAAGCAGTCCAAAGCCAGACAGGATGTCAGGCTGTAATTTGGTCAGATGGCGTGAAAACACTCTTCATTAAAGCCAAACTGCTCTCTCAAATAGCCTCAATGCAGACCAGTAAGCAGTACCTAGTCGTGAATGAGGGCTAAAAGAGCTAAAGCACTTCTGTCCGTGTTTAAAGGTACAATATTCGGTCAGATAGAGTGAAAGCACTCCTAGATAACTGAACAAATCTCTTAACTGTTCACTTAGCCATTAGATTACTTGTTTTAAAGCTAACTAACATATGCCTAGTTAGTATGCCTGATCAGAATAATTCTTGAACCAAACTAGAATATTGAGAAGGGAGACCTTACTTAAGTAGTCAAAGCAAGGCAACCGGCTAGCTAAATGGTATACTTACCTGCTTGTGCTAGCCGGCGCAAGCTAAGGCATAACAGAACAACTAGCAGGAGGAGAATGAACAAGGGCAGGTGCTACACAGCCTCTGGAAAGCAATCACAGCTCCAACAACAGTCGTGAAGCTTCAGGCGGAATTCATTGGATGGAAGTCTAGTGGCAACACTTGTCCATGACCTGCGAATGGAAACCATGAGTAATGAAAAAGGAGCAGAAGGCAGGAGGGCGCATGTGGGGCGAATGATGCAGCCAGGTCACTCCACGTCACACATGACTTTGTTGGTATACATTACTCGTCCAACTCGTCCAAGTTGGAATATATCCAGTAGTTTAGACTGCCTCTGGCAGTCTGGAAGAATGAAATGGAACCCAACAGTGCGTGAGTTATCCACTGGCAAAAAAGCAGAACTATCTTACTTCACTGATTATCTGAGAGGACTCAAAAGAGCACCTGGGACAGTTGGCACCTGAGTTCTGTGCCTCAGGTGCCTTTCAGATATTTGTGCTGCACTGTTGTATAGCCTACATCCTAAAGCTCTTTGGGAGCTTGCTCAGCATTATTTGTGGAGGAAGTTTGCAATCAGCTTTAAAAAAAAATGTAATTCAAAATATTTATAAAATGTTAATCCTTGTAAGCATTAAAAATAACCTCCTTTGCCCACAACAATAAAATTATTGCATGGAGTTGAAGGTTCAAGTGTTATTAATAAGCATGTTATTCATAGGTTTTTCATAAGTATGCATAGTTATATTACATATCATGTATATTCATTAAAAACTTTGATAATGCCCATCTGGCATCATCATTCTAGAGTGCATTAACACTGTGTAAATCATTCCACAGGTTTCTGCTTTCAGTTTTTTCACTGCTCTCCTGGGGAGATATTCCATGTATTATTATGAAAATTCATTTATAGTACCAATTTCTGTCAAACAGAAAATGTACGTCCCCCATTAAGAGTAATTACATCCCCCATTCACCATCAATCAAAATGATTTGCTGTTCACAGGAAATATAATTGGTTAGCAAGTTGCTTAAACCCTTAATGGCTCCTCAAGTTCAGCCATTCCATCACTTGTTTGTAAGCAATCCCATAATTTCAGTGTGGTCTGTAAGTATTTTAACACTGACATAATTTTAAAGGGGTGTAATTCCTGCACAGCGCACTCAACATGGATGTTGTACATACCCTCAAATTAAAGCTGTCAGTCTGCACTTTAATATGAGTATTTACATCCATATGGAGTGAATTGTGTAGGAATTACAGCCCCTATGTGTGACAGTGTCACTGTCCAAATACTTACGGACCTGTATATGACTAGCCTCGTGGAGAGGTGTTTGTCTGTTAGAACTAAGAACCCAGGAATTTGTGTGAGGTATTAAGCTGCTCCGCAGTCAGAATTCTGATCATAATTAACCGCCTGCAATCTTAAATAAAGATTGAATAATAAAGTCTCTTTAATATTGTCTCATTTTTATTATTGCCTTGTGGTTTCCAAGGACACGGACACAGCTCCATTGATGAGGTATTCAGTTTCGGTTGGCCTTTATCTATTTATTTATTTGTTGATGATTCGTTGTGCGGGGCAGCTTCTCGGATCTCCTCAGAATTGCGTCTGCTTTCATGATGTTTGGACCCGAGCAGGGGGTCCCGTTTGAAGGAACGGCGTTTCTAAAGCCTTAAAATGAGAGAGAGGGCTAGAGAAGGAGGAAGATAAGTGATACAGAGGGAGAGGGCGATGGGGGTGGCTGGAAATGTAATAGCTCCTTTGATGTGTGAACATCACATTCTTCAGCTCCCCCTCATCTTTTTTTCCTGGTGAGGCAGACCTGCCGGCGGGTGATAAACGGCCACACGCATCACCTCGTCTGTCCCCCCCCACGTGAGAGCGAAACGTGAGCGCCCGTCCACGGACACGCCAAAGTCTCCTGTTTTCTAGCGAAAAGGTTGTCAGCAGGTCAGCCTGCGGCAGAACGCACTCGTCTGCCTGTTCCTTAATATCAGCAACCAATTCAGACCCAAGAAACCAGGTGAGGTGAGTTAACTTTGTAATCAACTTCTTTCATTGATCAATTACGCGCTGAGTAACAACAAAAGCCTGCTGAACCTGCGGCTCTCCGGGACCAGGAATGAAGACCACTGTATTAGACAAACAGAAATCAAACTGAACAAGCCATTCTCACAGCCTGAATAAGCTAACGCACACATCATCTACCTCTCTTGTCTGAATCTCTCGCTCAGTCTCTCTACAAACGCCTCTGCACTGAACGCTTTACAATAATGAGGCTAAACTGCTGTGACCCCTCTTTTATCAAAAACATTTTTTAAGGTTTCTATTATAATAATGTCAACAATCTTTTCCCAGCTGCTCTTCGTGACGTTAAAGGTTTTGACCAGACGTCCACATGGTTAACCCATGTTTCCAGGACCAGGGAATAGTTTGAACTGTCGAGAGGAAGGGGAGATAAAGAAACAATCCACACATTGCCTAGGGATTGCAGTTAATCCATGTGGTGAGGGCTGCTCTCCCACTGCTGACTTCACCCTGGGCATGAAAGTTCTACTCCATGATGCCAAACAGTCCGTGCGGGCCCCAAATTCACACCTCCCTCGACTACTCCCTCTTGGCACATCTTCAAATTACGAAGAAAGCGCCAGAATTGAAGTGTTACCTTGTGTAGATTTCAAATAAAAATGGGTGAAAGTGTAAACAACCATTTGTGACTCGGTTTGTGATGCGCACCGCCATTTTCTTGGAGGTCAACAAGATCAGATTGTGTTCACTTGTTAAAGGAGGAGGAGAACTAGAAAGGAGGCGGAGCCTACACATAGACCCATTACAGTAATGCAGTTCACACTCTTCAATTTGAGCTGCTTTTCATCGCAGTAACTGAGTCAGTTTGTAAAGTCCGCCATGCTCAATGCTCTGTGTGGGTACATGCACCAGGAAGCCTGCACAGGGTCACTTAAGGTATTAAATAAGGATTAAAAGTAGTTTTGTGTGTGCTTATCATTATCAAGTAAGTAGACTCAAATTGACCCCAACAGTTAAAATAAAGGCAAAATTATTGCAAAAGAAAAAATTTGACTGTGTCGCCTTCTTTTTTCTCCCAAATGGCTAGACTTTTATCCATAAATATGAAAAATCGGTGAGAAACATCTCATTCTAGAGTTGAGGAAGTGACAGTTTGGCACCTGTATGGGAAAGTGCCACCAGAATCATACACAAGGAAATCTGAGATGTAAACAAATATTGTTTGTCATACCTTTTCCGAAGGAGCTAAACTCGAGTATCTCTGTCATAGAGAGGGGAGGGGCTATAAGAGGAAGTAGTCATTACCACCATTATGAAAAGTGCAGATCTGGCTAATTGCTGCAGAAAGTGGCCATAGACTTTAGAATGATGCAAAAATTTTGGTACATAAACCCTCCAATCCACCTATCGGAAAGAAGAATGCTATCCTATGCTCTGAACAACAATTAATTTGAAGCCATAACCCCCCTGCATCCTTGTCGAAGTAATAAAGTTTGCCTTCACCATCAGCAGTATGCAGTGGGGGGAAAGACTATAATAAATCAGAGCTGTGTTTGCAACTGTAAGCAAAACCAATGATTGTTCTTCTATGAGGCATGACGCCATGTAACAATGTCTGATTCACAGAGAGGGAGAGAGAGCGAGAAAAGGGGGTCAAGGAACCCGATGCGTGTGCACGTGTCTGACTGTGTGCATTTTTTGGGGGATTTGGTCTGTACCACATCACCTTCAAATATTGTTCAGCGGAGGAAATTTGTGAAGGGGGGTGGGTGTGACTGAGAGGGGCTATTTGTGGGCATGGTAAGGATGAAGTGTCCTTAGGCTTGGCTAGCTGTTCATTAGCTGCATTGAGGCAGCTACAGTCCGGAAAGTCCTAAAATGGCAGCCAGATATGCCTAATTGCCCCCCACCTGATTCTGTGTGATGTTTGACTAGAAACCAATGTTTCTTATAAACTGGTGATAAAAGCATTGTCCATGACAATGCAAATTGCATAAATCATACAGTTTATGTCTGGTAAAGTCACTTTTTTCAAGTAATTTATCGTCCATATGGCTTTGTTGGAATACATTATTGAAAATTCATGGTTTATAGGGTTGAAGGCAGAAACTGGCTCTCTTGGGCTGAAGGGGGGGAGTTGAGGTAGAGAAGGTGATAGGGGCAGCTGGGAATTCTTAGACAGCGGCAGACAGTTTGGGGGGGATCGACTTGGCTCCGGCAGTATGGACTGTTGAAAATGTAGAAATTCATGCCAACCCCAGCTTCCCCAGGGGGGGTCAAACTCATCTGTTCACCACCCCCGCCCCCTTTCATCCTCCCATGGAAATGTCTGGCTTTTATTTTT
Source organism: Conger conger (assembly GCF_963514075.1). Lineage (NCBI taxonomy): Eukaryota > Metazoa > Chordata > Actinopteri > Anguilliformes > Congridae > Conger > Conger conger. The sequence goes on from NC_083764.1 coordinate 24,703,116, forward strand.
CAGTTCTCTTATTGTCTTACAATTCATATCCAATTTCTTAGTGACTTGGGGATTGAGGTACCCAGCCTGTTGAGGGAGCCACTGACCTGTGGTCCCAGGCAGTACCTTTGGGGCCTGTTCCCTGTTAGTTGCTGTACAGGTTTATAATTATTCACAAGTGTAGTTACATTATATGGTAATTTCTTGATAACTGCACATTTTAGTAACTGTCGTGACATTATGAACATAAGCACACTACGCACATATCAAGTGTGGTTTGGAACAGGACTAGGTGTATACAGTGCATTTGATACAACTGTTATTCAATATGCAGTTATGGGGAGATGATTGTTAATTTGATCTTCCTGAAAGTTAATTCCTAACTGCCCCCAACCATACAACATGAGGTATCATCTTGGAGTTTTTTTCTCCTTAGGTTTGTTTTGACAAAGAACAAATTGAGCTAACCATAGTCAAATCACTAACAAATATCACAGCATGTATCCCTGCTGAAAAAGAAAAAAAAACGGCTCAAGCTAGGTTTTGAGACAGTTGGCTGTTTGGCCATGCTGGTTGACCAGCTCATACCCAGTTAGACCAGCTCAAGACCAGCACAATTTTCAAGCTGGTCATGCTTGCATAACTGAATTGCATAGCATGGCTAGCCTTGTGTAGACATAGAGGCAATACTCTTTCCTGTTTCACAAACTATATTAAACCCACTGTGTTTGCGTGTACTTTTTGCCGCAAACGTTTTGTTTGAGCCTCAACAGAAATATGTAAAGCATGCGGGGAACTGAGAATGCCAAGTGGGCCAGTGTGTTTACCCAGCGTGCATCACTGTGGGAGACAACCTCTGGTCTTGGTCATGGAGCGGGGAGATTATGGGTATTTAGACCAGATCACGCACACTTGTTCCATCACTCTGTTTTTGGGATACGATCTGTTCCTATGCTGGAGATTTGTTTTTTCCTCTCATGACTTTGCGAGAACTTATGGGATGAGCCTGAAGCTGAGGCGTGGTGGTTTCCTCCAGTCAAACATTCTTGCAGAACGTGTCTCAAACAGGGTCAAAGCATGTTTCTGTAATTCAAAATTCGGGCTGTAGGGTAAAGAATAATTTCAGGTAAATGTAACATTGACTTTAAATAACTTTTATGCCTTTGACTGCAGATCTCGTGCTAGCATTTCTGCACAACTTAGCAGTTTAGTTATTGAATATACAAAGTATCTGATAATATACACTAAGACTAGACTCTCAATTTGAAAATCCATGATTTCTCACCCTGTTTCAATCCATAGCAGATTTCAGCTCAGCTTATTTCAGCACAATTTGGAGATTTTCCTATTGGAATTTTCTGGAAGGGTTTAATTTCTTTTAGACTAAATTTTCTTTCAGTCTTTCTTGGCGTGTGATCGTAGATGGATGCTGCTGTGTGTTACCCAGGTCGGTGTTACATCTAATGCAGAGTAACCTTCAGAGCAGATCTGTGTGTAATATTCAGCGCTATATAAACCCATTGTGTAGGCCTCAATGCCCTACACAGCAGCTGTAGACATCTGATCCACACTCCTCATTTATTTTTTACAAAAGAGGCTGCTTCTGATGGTCGGGGTGATGGCCAAATACACTGTCCCACAGACGGCCTGTCTCAAATGTCTGCCTCCTGGCATCACACCCCTATTCCCAGACCCAACAGGTTATTATTCATCATTTTGTTGTTTATTCATCCGGCAAAACATAAAAGCATTTACATTTCCTGTGTTGAATACAGATAAAGCAAGAGCAGTACAATGCAGTGTTTATCATGCGACTACCATAAAAGGCAACATGGAGGCCATCTTATCTATCTAAAACAAAACCCTAGATGAATCATGAGCATAACCCAATCATTGGCTCTCACTGCAGCTACAGAAATGGAGGACTGATATCTTAATTTGACTGTACTTTGTTTGAATGTACTTATTGTAAAAAGAGTTAGCTGTCTGAATGAGGAAATTCCCCTCATTAAATATTAAAAACGCTTGGAGCAGTAGAGGTGACACATGAAACCAGGCAACAGACTGAACATGACAGAAGACCGCGTCCGCTCATCGACTTTTGGCTTCAACGTGAGGGAAAATGTTATAGTATCGAATCTTGGCTTTAACCAGGAAGTCACGGATAACTTTAATCTGTGTGGAGCCTTGCTGGATAAGAGCAGCCCACCAGGGAAATGAGAGGGGGGGATGGGGGAGGGTATGACATATAATCATCTGTATCTCGGTTTGTCCGTGCCATAGAACACGGACTTTCAGAACAAACTGCTTAGGCTAACTGTGTCCTTCTCCGTGTGTCGCTCAGAAAACAATAAGCAAAGCAAAGTCAAAGCCAATGTTCCAGAGAGCCTGCTATGCAATACAGTGCGTTTTGCATATGCTTTTTGCATATATTGAAGTTGCTTCATCTGTTTTGAAACTTTATACTGTTTCTTATCCTACCGAGGAGACTATGCCATTTTCCTTCTCCCAAAACACTTTTGGACTCGTTGTGTAGATATCAATTAAAGGTCCCATATTGTACACATTTCCAGTGTTTTACTTTAGGTCCTGATATGGTTTTAAGTACCAAAGGCAATCTCTATCTAGTTTTACATGTGCATCCTCAAGCACCTCTAATGAGCATTCCCAAGAACAGGCTGTTTTAGTGGCTGTTGTCAAGGTGGGCCGTGCCGAAGCAAACAAGCATATTGTTATAATGTCAAAAATTCACATAATTTGTGAAAAAACGTCTTGTTTAGATTTTCTTCATACAGATTGTGGGGATTTATGTGGGGACTGTGCATTTTGATACTTTCACTGTGTTTTCATAGCACCTTCAAATCTTTTATAATCCACACAGCAATGGAAATATAATTTGCCACAATATGCGACCTTCATGTACATGCAAATGCACCCAGCGATCGAACTGAAACGAACAGTAATTTGTCTTGCGAATGACCCGTGGGTGGTTCTGCAGGGCTGGCTGTTCTCTGTTCTTGTCTCTGACCCATTTTTTCTGTCACCGGTACTCTGAATTTATAACATCTTCTCGTTGTACCACAGCTGACCTACCTAGCTGTGTGTCTGTATGTCCTCAGTATCTTATTATCCCTCATGTGCAGTTTTATTTTGGGGCTGGACAGCACGAATAGTAGGCAGTGTCCCTCTCTCTATATATATACTGTATATCTCTCTGTCTCTGTCTCAGATCATTTTGAATGTGTGATACTGTGGGTACTAAATGCATATGTTGCAATATGTTATAGTCTAATTTGGAATTTGAGGCTACTACTAATCCCCCACCCCTCCTCTGTCCTCCCTCAGGGACCTATAGCAGACGCGAGGACCCCCCAGCCACGCCCGGCCAACAGCAGCCATGGCCCCCCGCAAGCGCAGCGCGCGGGGCGTCTCCTTCTTCTTTTGCTGCTTCCACAGCAACGACCACCCAGAGATCACCTATCGCTTGCGCCAGGACAGCGACTATGCCCTGCAGTGCATGGAGCCCTCCCTGCCCAGACCCTCAGAGGACGAGCTGGACGCCATGTTCTCGGAGCTGGTGGTACGTCAACGGTTTTATCGCAGCACATTTTTAGTCTGAGGGCATCTGCCTCGCGAGGAGCAATAGGCTTCTTCTTCTTTGAAGGTCTCTCCTGCACTTCCTGGCTGGAGCGCAATTCTCTTACCCGTGAGGAAGGTACCTAACGGAAAGTGTGCTTCCAGCCATATAAATATGAATTCTACTGTACCCTGAATTAGAGGCTTATTGGCGTGCAGATGAATAACTATTTTAATATACTGGTGAAATCTCTTCATTTTGTCTGTATAAAGGATGGTTTAGTTTGAAAAGAGAGCTTGCCGTGAGCACTCCAACGCACGTGTTCATGTTCCTCAAACCGGTCCTTCAATAACCTCCCTGCCGGCATTAACAGTAGGCAGCTTTGACAAATGCTAGACTTAATTTATCACAGCTAATGTTGTGGGTGCCCTTTCTTCATTCTTCTGGATTAAGGACGCAGTTTTGAGGGGATTTAGGCCCTAACACCCCCGCTCCCCGCACTCGCTGAGGCTTTGTGATCTTTTGTCTGGAAGACTGTGCAAACTTGTACCCTTTAGACTTCAATAGCACCATTAAGCACGCACCCTCCATGATATCCTCCTACTGCTAATTGCTTGCTTTTAGCCAGCCCACACGCTCTGTGTTTGGCTTGAATTGAATCGCTGGAGTGTATTAATGAGTTGGGGTAGGGGTGGAGGGGTTGGGGGGGGGGGGGGGGGTACACAGAGTCGGGCAGTTTGTTCAACTGCTAAGCGGCTTTTTGTTTTTTTTGTAGTTTTTTTGGCTGGGAGTGAGGGCTTTGGAGAGGGAGAACAGGACTCGAAGGCCTCGTTCACTCTGCTTCGCCTGACCTCAGCACGAGGAGCCCGATTAGAACAGGGGATTTTGAGGGGGTGGTGTCAGAGAGCACGATGTAGATACAGAGAGGCGCTGTAGGGGAGGACTTGTTTTTGGCAGAGTGTATCAGCCCAAGTCCTGAGGGTGGTGCCTGTTCTCCTCAGGTTGGTGGAGAAAGTCAAATGACATCATTGTCTCTGTCTCCCCTGCAGAAGAAACATCTAATTTAACATTGAAATCTGTAGAAGAGGGACAACACACCAAATTCTTCTTGATAAGGTCACACTGTGCAGCTTGGCCTCATTTTATTTTGTATTTATTGTTCTGTCCTTATGGTAATGTGTATTGATATGACATAAACATGAAATAATAGGAATCGATTCACTGAAATGCACAAGGTTACATAACATTGTTGGTGATTTGCTAATTCTGGAAAAAGGTGGCAGTTTGGTCAATGTGGTTCTGTTATGTATATCAGTTCAGAGGGTGACAGAGCCTGTCTGCATGCAAATGGGGTAGAAGGTTGCCGTCGTCATAAAGTGATGATATCTGCAGTGTTGTAGGTCTGGAGTGAGCACTTGGGGAAGGAAGCCAGGTCAAATTGAAGGCTAAAATCGCCAGCTTTTCATTTGAAATCGAGTCCGCCCTTCCTTGACTCGCTCTCTTGCCTTCCCACAACTCCCAACCCGACAAAGCGATCGCTAAATATAGCAAGCCCGCACATATTCACGTAGACCACCTTTCTCTGATGCGCTGACCTTTTCTCAGTCTCCTCAGAGTCTCCACAAGTGGGATTAGAGAGCATCAGAAAGGCTTCTTTGGCATCTGCCAGCACGAAAGAGGAAGTCCTTTTAATCTCTGCTGGCGTTGTTTCACGTTCAGAGTGTTATTTGATACCCACGTGCCGATCACAAAACAAGAAGAGGCTTTACTGAAACTCGAAAGCCATGTACAAGTGTGAGCCCTTGATTGGCCTGCTTAACATCTCGTAACAGTTTTGTATGGCCTATGGCGGAGAAAAGTGCTCTGAATTGTTGGGAGACCTTGTCCAGGAAATGGATAATATTAACTGAGGATTTGTGGGTCGGATACATGCAGAGGCTGTTTTTTTTGGGCTTTAGACCTCGCTGAGCTGAAACCTCTTAGGATAATGCATTCAGGCATTAGCAAAGCGGTTATTCAATCAGGACAGTGAATCAACAGACTTCTGACTGCTGAGGTCACTAACTGTGCCTACAGCTGCCTCATGAACGCAGAGACTGCTGTAAGAACAAAGATACCACTGCACACATGCAGATATATCGTCATAACACTCATAGTCCATAACACAGAGACATATCACCATAATACACATTAGTACGATTAGCATAGCCTGTGCAGATATCTCAGTGTAACACTCACGGTCCCATATCATAACACAGGGAGATGTATCGCCATAATACGCAGAGAGCAGTTAGCGTAGCATGTGCATATATATCACCATACCACACATGGTACAGTGCCATATAACAACATGTATGTATTGCTGTAATACACCGCGTGTCGTTACCATAGCATGTGCAGATATATCACCATAACACTCACGGTCCCATATCATAATACAGTGTAATGTATTGCCATTAGTGTGGCATGTGCAGATATATCATCATAAGGCACAGAGTCAAGGACCGTGACTATAAACACAAGGCGTCATCCCTGAAATACAAAGACTCCCATTTCCCTGCCACAGAGGGCTCTATTGCCATTATGCCCCATTTCCCTTTAACTTAGTGGGTTTATACCATAATGCTATGTTCAGTTACCCTGATGAGCGTGGTTCAGTAGTCACGAAGCACCAGAATGGGCCATTTCTCTCTGCATATACATAAGCTAAATGACTCTGCCATTCTGGGCCCGACTTCAGTCCACGGTCCTGTTTCCCACTCATATTGCCACCAGATGACTTGACTTTGCTTCTTTCGTGCAGTGTTTCACGCTTATTCTTTCATGCTTATCGGTTTGTTTGGCAGACACACAAAGTATGGGGGAGACCAGCTAACACAAAACATTCTCACAATGTTGCTGCCATGTAGTGGAAATGTTATAACACTGACAAAACATTCAAGTAACATTGTGAGAACATTTTGTGTTTGCCGTTCTTCATGTCCTCCAGTAAGTGCCCTGCAGCAGTATAAGTTATGGGCACTCGCAGGTAGCTTACAAAAGTAGCGACTGACCTAGAAATGGAACCTGCAATTTTCTGTTCACTACACGGACTAGGCTAGGAGTCCTTTAACTGCCAAGTCCGGGGTCGCTGGCTGGTGTGCCCAGCCCCAACCACGCCTGCAGCCAGCATGCCACCTGCTGCAGCCGTTTCCCACACCCGTAATTGCCAAAAAGAGCAAGTGGCGATATCCGACATTTTTTGCAGTTTTTCTACAGCTGTCGGGGAAATTCCCTCCACTCCCGGCCCTTTCAAACTCGGCTGTGAGCGGACGAGTATCTCCTGCCGCGTTTAAGTCAGCAACAAAGGGCGGCTTGGCTCCCTTCCTTCCCCCTTTGTCTTTTGTTTAGGTTCCGTTCCTCCGTCCCTCCGTCTGATTCACTGGCGAGGGAAGGGGAGGTGGGGGGGAGGCTCCACAGGATGCCTAATGTAAGAAAAACCCCCCCATTAAGCTTTTCCTGACTTTCTCTCATGAGTCATGAGCAATTGCTGTCTGCATTCGCATGGGCTGGGAGGTGGTCGCTGCCCGCTCTCGTTGCGGTGACGTGGGCGACCCTTTGTGGGGGACTCCTGGAGCTCTGACACATCCAGCCGGCTGTAGGTGAGGAGGTGGGCGGCTCAGAAAGTTGGCCAGGTGCGCTGTGGTGGGAAGGCCAACCAAGGCAGAGTTTGCACTTTTAGAGAGTATTTCAGAGGTTCCAATCCACCACATGATCAATAAAGTATAGAAAATTATTTCAATCCGAAATAATTATGTATTTGACCCAGGTCTGGAGGGAGGCACTGGCAGTATGGGAAACGTGGGGAAAGAAATGAGAGCCACCATTTCCTCTCCAGACAGGAACACATCTGTCAATGCAGGATCCTGATGGGAAGGAGATTGCCTTCAGTACCAGGATGAGCTTGCAGCAGTGTAATGGCAGTGTGTGTCGAGGAGTGCTTGCTGAACCAGGCCAAAACACTTAAAACTGCATTGAAACGGAGCAGAGTTCACATTCTCTGAATTGGCTTTGTGAAAGCAAAGATTTAAATTGTTGCCATGGTGACTATGCAGGTAGTCCCTGACTGCAGGGCATAGTCATTAAAGGGTTTGTGGCTGCCCTCTCATGTTAGCTGGTGAACTATGGGGCTTTCCAAGACCAGACTGTTGCTGATATCAAACTCTGCCCCTTGTGGCAACCAAGAGAAAGATGGGGAACTAAAGAGTCGGAGTGGACTTGAGTACAGTTCTCTGTTACGCTTTATAATCTCTGTGTCCGTTTTTTCGTACCTCCTTGAGACTGGGGGTGGGGAGGGGGGCATAGGCCATCTTTAATAACTTACACATGAAGGTCTGATCTTTGCACCCAAACATCTGGGTTGAGTTGACCAGAGGGGGTCCGGCTTGGAATGCTGAGTGTTACGTAACGGAACAGGTATTAATTTAACGGGTCCACGCGCATATCTGACTGTCCTGTCTGAATAAACACGTCTTTCTCCACCTCCCTCGAAAACTCCCGTGTGGGGGTACCCCAGCATCTCCCTGACCCTGGAGCGTTTCAGATTCCAGATTTGACACTGTGGTAGACCACAAAGGGTTTGCGTAGCGTAGTTTATGTGGGGAGACTTTGGGTATTGCTTATCCACACTGGAATGTGAGCTGGAAGTCATCCTGGTGCACTAGAAAGGCGAGGAGGCCTTAAATCCGGCCTGGTGACAACCATACACTAAACCGTAGAAATTGATGCATGTTTGTGGGTTGCTCTGGGTAAGTGCATCTGTTAAATGCCTAAATAGAAATGTATGCAGAAAATGCTGAGCAGTCAAAAATAAGTTGCTTTCCCCGCTCGGTCAGCAAAAAGGTTTTCTCATTAAAGTTTATTATATCGGTTTGTGATTGGTTTGGAAAATTAAGTGGCAAGCAATTCTGCAATTGGTTGCAGTCTGTATGCATCCTAACTGTAGCATGTTATTGCCAGTTGAATTTAAGACTGGCTGGATGAGGAGACCTGGACAATTAGATGGTGAAATAACCATAAAATATTATTCCAGGTAGGAATTACAGGAACGAAGTAGGGAATGGTCCTTCTTGCACCATTCATCATTACTAACAACCTGTTGCTTGTTGCATCAGTATATAACGTAAGTTCAAACGTTGGCTAGTTTGAATGTAAATTCAGTTACGCCATAACTTAATGTAAACCCGTTGCACTAACTGATTTAGTTCCAATGCAGAGATAAGATACGTACAACTTACTATTCCCTACTAGGTGTGAAGTCATTCCTAAAACAGCTGTTCACATAGCTGATTGATTTGAAAGATTGGGAAACTTGTTGGGAGGAGAAATTCAGCATGGTATAAACTAGCAGTGCATTCTCCGCGACAGATGACCCCTTTAATTTGTGTAATGAGATTGATGTGCACTTGTGCTTTAGTTTTTGGCAAGCGGAGATACAGAAAGTAACCAACCTTCTTTCTGAGTGCAGGAATAAATTACTCAGTAATTTATAAAAGGTTATAATAGAAATACTTTATTTCAATTGTTGGAGAGCAATACATATCAAAGAAAGAAACTCTGGTCCAAATACATCCATTAAAACGCCATAATGACTCACCACCAGCTATAGGCGGTGGTGGTAGCCTACAGGCTATAGGCAGCGGTTGAGAGAGAATAATTTCGCCATTGTATGACACTTGGCATTAGAAGGGCACAAGACGTGAATAGGGATGTTTTTTAAATGTGCTTGATTGGTCATGTCACTGTATGTAACAATGTTTTGGCATATGGACAACTTTTACATTACATTATATTATTGGCATTTGGCAGACGCTCTTATCCAGAGCGATGTACAGTTCATTAGACAAAACAGGAGACAATCCTCCCCTGGAGCAATGCAGGGTTAAGGGCCTTGCTCAAGGGCCCAACGGCTGTGTGGATGTTATTGTGGCTACACCGGGATTTGAACTACCGACCGGACGTGTCCCAGTCATTTACCTTAACCACTACACTACAGGCCGCCCTGTAGTGTAGATGTAGATGTAAGCTGTAGCCTCAGTATGAATTATGCGTATAAGTATTTACTAAGACTTTACACCCTTACGATCACTTACGATCAAACTTCAGGCTGCTGGTGGGCAGTCAGGTGGGCATGTGTCAGTGTTAACCATTTTGATTTGTATTATGGTAGATGGTGCATGGTGGATTTGGTATGGCGGTTTGATAAGATGGATGCCTTTCCATGCCAGGGATTGGAATATATTGAATGGCATCCTGATTTTTTTAGTTTTTAGCCTTAATATTTCCGACCGTAATTCAAAATGTTATTAGAAATGAAGTTTTAGATTATGTCCATGTGTGTGTAGGTGACTAAGACTGACTTATTGCTCATTCCTCTCTCCCTCTCTCTCTTCTCTCACTCCAGGATGAGCTTGACCTGACAGAAAAGCATAGGGAAGCCATGTTTGGGCTCCCTACGGAGAAAAAGTGGCAGATTTACTGCAGTAAGAAGAAGGTAAGGACGTCTGAATCGCATTGAGAGAGTCCCGAGAAAGCACTCTGGTGAATGATGAACGTTATACAGTCCATAGAGTGCTGTCTGTAAGTATATGGACAATTTCTGCATTTCCTGCACTTCATTTCAAATTCAATGTGCTGGAGTACAGAGCCAAAAGAGCAGAAATTATACCAAATACTTAGGGTCTCTCTGTCTCTCTGTCTATGTCTCTGTCTCTTACCCGGAGTGGCTTGTACTGTTCGCATTTTTATGTACCATCCATTTATACAGCTGGATATTTACCCTGCCTCGCTCAAGGGTACAACAGCAGGACCCCAGCTGGGAAGCATATTTTATAAGTGTTATAAGCCCTGTTCCCAAGTAATTATACTGTCATACCATGTAGTAGCATAGCGTAGCATAGCATAATGCAGTGCAGTCTAGTGCAGAGTGCAGAGCAGGGCCAGTCTTGGCTCTGATCCCTAGATCTCCCACCTCTGCTTCACTCTGCCATCTATATGAGACGCGCTATCCGTAATGGCAGAGAGACATTTTCTTTAATGGACACGTTTCCTGGAAGTGCTGCCATTCATCAAGGCTGTGGCATGTGTGAAACTCAGTCAAAAGAACAGCCTGTATTATCAATGCGTCTGACCAGGAACCTGGCATCACACTTAATCAGATGTATAGGCAAATGTTACGCTCGAGTAGTGTCATCAATCAGGTATGCCAGCGAGTGATCTTCAGTCTCTTGAGTCTTCCTGGACCCCCTTGACAGGTCTGCTGTAGGCCAATCAGCACTGGCCAAGGTTGATACGTCCTTAGAGGAATACAAAGGTGAACAGCAGCAGATTGGAGCGCTGCCGTGTGTTTTTCTACAACATAAAATACACCCAATTAATATCTCAACCATGAATTTCAAAGCTGTTATGTGCTTTAATAAAGTAAGTTGCAATCAAGTTGCTATATTGAAAGGACAAAACGTTACATTGAACCATATTCCATCACCAGACTCAAGTTTACTAGTCCGCCTGCTTGTGGAGCAGGGTTAGCTCGGCTAGTTCCACCTCGGACTCAGGCAATATCTCTGTCGTTACACCTGCTACACCGTTCGGGAGGAGTAATTCGGGAGGAGTAAGCTAGTTTGATGGAACCGGATGTTTGTGCTTAACCGCGGGATTATAAATTATTTCGAATTTGTTATGACTGCTTTGAAGCCACACAAAAAAGGATATGGTCTGCCTTACCAGGGTGAACTACAGCAAATATTTAGAAAACACAACACAGTTTAGCAAAACTATCTGGATGGGTAGATACTAGATAGGTAAGTAGAAGCATACCTTAATTCGAATTTTTGGGTGAACCGCGCCTTTGAGTTCTTGTCACCAGAAGCCTGCGGTTAAAAACACGAGAGGATATGCTGTTTTGGTCATGCCTGTGTGCGTGTGTGCGTGTTGGGGATGGAGTGTGGCGAATGAAAGTGCTTTCTCGGTCACAAAGTGAGCATTAGCAGATGACAGCCCCCTGCAGGTTTTCGCACGTGTTCATGACTGCTGACCTCAAAACCACCGTAACTCGAACCTCGCTCCCGGTCGTTCCACTGCTCCTCCTCTCGTTCCCCAATCCCACCAAAATGTGACTACTCGTGTCCTGAGACGTGACCCTTGTAACATGAATCGGTCCCAAAGCTCACCTGTCGGTGAAAATCGGAATCCATCACCCCGCACGTACCCCTTGGTGAACATTTTAGTGGGCTTGTGAACCCCGCAGGGCTTTCAGCTGGTCGGACTGGAGTGAAAGCCCTCTCACGGCTGTTTTGCATGTGCGCTCCCTGCTGCGTTTAGGGTTCGACTGCAGGGACGCTGAACTTCGAGCATCCACAGGGTGTCCTCACAGTAGGGTAATCCATAGGGTCCCTCTGTGAGAATCGGTCCCCCAACACAACGTAGCCATTATGACTCCTTCCCTGAAACAAGACTGGTGATTAAAGGTTGCTGGGTCTCAACCCATATGAGTTTTTGATTCATAACACCCCACACACACTCACACACACCACTGCCCTGCATTCTTAAACCAATCGGGAGTCTTGTTTCAGGCGAGGAGTCCCTTTGGCCAGCAAGTTAAACCGATTGCCCCCTGTATGATCCTAATGGGTCTCAGTGCCTGCGTTGTGTGTCAGGAGTGACCTAGTCCTGATGATTAGGGAGCATAGTGGTGAAGGCACACACTGTTTTTCTTGCGCAACCCACAGGTGACTGCCCACAAGCATAAATCCCTCTCTGTGCTCACAAATATGAATTCTCTGAGGTTTAGTGCCTTTACCACCGTCTCTAAGGGTCCTCGGTGAGGCCACGGCACTATTGAAAGTGCAGTCTCCCTGGGGGCCCAAACACAAACGCTCAGCTAAGACTCGCGTGGTGTCTGCCAGCAAAGAATCATTAGGAATAAAAGTAGAAATAAAAAAGGAGCATAAAAAAGACACAAGGAGTTATTTTCCATTTCCTGCCAAATCTGTGCGTACTTGTGATGTGACCCACTCTGACAACGCAGCTCGTTCGCAACCAGCTATTTAAAAACAGATATATAAATAAACACTATAAAAATGGATTGGGGTTGAGTGGGTGGGGTTGAGGACAGAGGAGGAGACTTCTTTGATTGCAAACACAGGACCACAACAAGGCTAAAAATCCTGCATAGTATGCCTTTAAGGACAAGTATATCAGTTGAGGACACAAACATTGTGCCCTTGAACACAGAACTGGCAGGCACCAAGATCTTTAAACATCTTGTGCATATTGCTTGTACTTTTAATCAGAAAGTTGGAGGCTTGGCTTTACTTCCCTTGAGGAAGATATTACCCCCCCACCCTCCCAAGTTGTTTCAGTGTATTTCCAGCTGTATAAATGGATGATATGACAAATGATAGCACTGTATGGCTCTCTGGACGATGATGAAAATGATAAAAATGATAATATTTTTGCTGACTGCATGGAGGCCCGCAGTGGTGGCATTAATCACAGACGTAGAACCTGTGGTCACTGAACTGGCTAGGTCAGCCTGTCGGGAAACTTCCAGAAGGCGGGATGGAGTGGAATGTCGGGACCGATCCCAACCGCTCCATTGTTACCCTGCCGATATCCGCCGGGACTTAAAATAAAGCCTGTCCTAGCACACCTGCCATAACCAAATTAACAGGATGGTTGCATTCAGTCTGGGGGTTTCTGAACCGAGTGTGGGGGGCGGAGATGAGTTGCAGTTGAGCCTGAGCAGAACACAAATACCGTTCAGGGAGCAGCACTAGAGTCTGACCTGGCTTGGGGCTTGCATGTTGATGAGCCTGGCTGGCAAGCTACAATGGGAGTACTGCTCTTATAACCTTGAGCAAAGAAAGTGTTTAACCCAGACTCCGTAAATTTCCAGCCATACTGTATAAGTGGACGTATGAAATACAGTGGGCTCTGGAATTATTTGCACCCTTGAGAAATGTGCACAAAAACGTCTGTAAACAAAAAGATTATAGTTATTGGCAGCTTTATTTTCCAAAATGCGTAAAGTAGTGTGCTTTATTGATGATTCCATGGAATCAACCAAAGTCTTACATTTTCCAAATACAAAAAATATTTTCCCCAAAAACAGGTTCCACAATTATTGGCACCCCTGGCAAAGATGACAGCCCTTTGTATTTTCTTGTACGTTGTGATAAGGTTAGATGGCATGCGAGGTTAGTAGGATGCGAGTTTGCCTGAGAAGAGCAGGCCATTTGGGTTGGGGATGAAGTGGGGTCCGGTGAACTACATGGGAAATGCTGACTCCGCACTGACTCTGGCCTGTACCCAAATTGTCTTGGCATGACTCCCTTTAACCCGCAGACTGGAGTCATCTGTTGATTTTCAAAGCGGACAATGTTGCTTCTCTGCACCTGTGGCAGGTTTTTGTTTGGAGGCGGTGGGGGTGGTGTTTGGGGATCTGGGAGAGGACGGGACATGTTTCCACTCCCCCCAGGAGCGCTCTTGTTTGAGAGCTCTCAGAACGAGCCACGGTTTTGTGAATAAACGCAGCCCCCGCTCCCTTCCGCAGAGTTGAAAGAGTGAGTCACGCTTTTTGCTGGCTGTCCACAGGTTTGCCTTCTGAGCTCTGTTTTGTATTTAGCCCAGCCGATGAGGTCACACAGGAGCATCAATCTCACTTCTCCCTCTGTCAGCGCTTGCCACTGCTGTTCTGCACGATGATGGACAGACTGACAGACTGACTAGGGCAGAGGATCCATAATTTTCATTACAGCCCAAATAGGTGATGTTTCATATGGTGACACCCTTTTTAACTGCATATCTGATAATGGCAGAGTGCTTTACTGCACAGTATGCAGCTGTTCAGTTCAGAGTGGAGTTCTGGGTCACTTGGTATCCGTTTTCAGAAAGAGGCCATTTTAGGTAAGCCCAGTGGACTAAAAACACACTCTTATTTAGTGAATAGTTTGTGTGAGGACATCTGTGTTGTGTCAGGACATCTATGTAGTTCAACGATGAACATTCTCAGCAATTTCTGTGTCGTGCAATTATAGCCTATATTACAGTTACAGTCCACCCACCTTATTGTATAAGTGATTTTTCATGAACTGTTTCTATTGTCCACTTTGATGATGCTTCTGTTGGGAGTGCTATGTAAAATAAAATGCATCCGGTCTCAGTTTGAAAAGCAGTCCTGGCTCAACCTGATCCATCCCAGGCAGACTGCTGACCTATTGCACCATTGGCAAGAGCGAAGATTTGTGGTTTCAGAGAACCGTTTGGATCTAGGCCTTTCAGTTTCCCAAAGGAGATTACAGTATACCCTCGCTTTAGTTAGCAGGGAGTCTCTGTCTACTTCAAGATTTCCTACACCCCAGTTGCTGGCCCCAGCCTGAAGGGACCAGGAAAGACCATGGGGGAACATAAGTTTGTATGTTATTCCATAATGGACTATCAATTTTCAGTTTCTGTTTCCTTTTCAAATCTTGCAGTGTGCTCCTTTTCTTTAACTGGCAAATGGAAATTGGGGTCTGGAGTTCATTGTTATCTGTTCTGGTCTTTTTGTTGCTTGGTTATTTGAAGGACTATGCCTACGTGCGGATGTGTGTGTGTGTGTGTGTGTGTGCGCGCATGCGTGTATGTGTGTATGTGTGCGTGTGCTTGCGTATTTAAAGCAAGCCGTCTCTTCACAGGGCCTTCTCTGTTAGTGATTGTCTTGCTGAAACAACGCCGGGTCGTTCTTAGGAAATACCTTTTTAATGTGATCTCTGCAGTGGAATGCTTGGTTTAGGCTTGGTTGATGTAACAGTGTGTAGTTTTGTATGGACTCCACTGTGTGTTTATCTAAGTATCTCCACTGCTTTCCTAGGCCCTCCAAACGCCGTCCTACCTCACCCAGAGCCCCGTAAGATGCCTGACTTCACCTGTCTGCTTTTTGTCCCTCTCAGGAACAGGAAGAAATCAAGGGAGCAACCAGCTGGCCGGAGTACTACATCGACCAGCTGAACTCCATGGCTGCCGTGAGTATGAATCCATGCATCCTCCTAACAGGAACGGTTCTCCCATTGATTGTGCTGTGATGTTGCTGTTCCAGATGCCGTTGCTGGCCAGTACTGCTGTGTCAGCCAATTAATGATCTCCCTCTGGGTCACAAGCATTTTGTCGTACTGCCAAATTGGCTCGTTAAACTAAATATGGGGACAATTAAAGCAATAGGACCTATTTGGAGAAATTAAGTGAATCCATTTTAACCTGTATGCTGTGCATACACGCATACATGCACACCCACCCCCACACACACACACACACACACACACACACACACACACACACACACACACACACACACACAGACACACAGACACACACCAACACACACAAACACAGTAAACACCCTGAGGGATGTGGTTCAGGGAAGATTGGCCAGTCCCTCCCTCGCACAAAATGGCTGTCACCCAGGTGTGGTCCACAAACCCGGGGGGGGTTTGGATTGATGACAGGCACTAATGGAATGAATTGGCATTACAACTGACTTATACTGACAATTCATTCTATTAACATGTTTGAATGTCATTTTGGTGTCAGCCTCTGTAGAACAGGTCTCACATTAATTATAAATTCGCAATCTATGCTATATGCAGTAGAGCTGCCTTAAAATGGAACCACCGACCGGCGCATCGCCCTCGTTTTCCTGCTGCCTCCATTACGTCAACCGAACCTGCTAGAACAGAGCATCGCTCATCGCTCACCAGAAGCAGGCAGAGAGGAGATCTTTTCTGGGTCATTCGCTCCCCTCACCAGGGAGGGTGAAGCGGCGGAGGGTGTGAGAGAGTTCTTCACAGATATGCCTGAAATGTGAATGCAGGTCTATGGCCTGCAGTGTCTATGAACCAAGTTTATTTTGACTTCTCATTTGTGGTTATTCTGTGAAAGTATAAGTATAATTAAGGCTCATCATTTTCGGGGTTTATTTCTTATGAAGAAATCTGGGATTTTTTCAGGTTCTATTTTTCATTTGAAAAAAACAGGTGAAAATCAGATTAAAAATATGACGGCCTTAAAAAACTGGTGAAAATCTGATTATAATAACAATGCAAATGTCCAGGATAAAGCTTTTACTTTCATTTACTTCACAGATGACACGAGTCAGGCTAAAATTGGCATTATTTTCATAGCAACGGTCCAAACAACCAAATCCACAATAAATTCCAAATGTGAAGAAACATCAATAAAAGAAATAAAAATCAGGGGGAAAATCAGTTTAATAATTTTTGTATTTTGTGTGTATACTGTATATTTTAGGGTATTATATAGTCCCCATTCCTCCTTCCACGCCATCTAGTTGCAATGCAGTGCATTACTCAATGGTCAATTTTGGGTCTTGTTGACCTAAATAAAGACAAAAATGCAAGTTCTCAAAACTGTGTGCATTGCTCAGAAATATGCAGAAACTCCCGCTTTACCTCAGTAGGATCCCAAGGGTGGGTATTATTTGTGCCGGTCCTGTACACCCTTGTTTGAACTGTTCTTTTTTTGTACCCATAGAGGAAGTCTATCCTGGTCATGGACAAGGAAGATGAAGAGGAGAGGAACAAGACCATTGAGAGCCTGAAGACAGCCCTACGGACGCAACCAATGAGGTACAGAAGTTCCGCTTCCGCCGGGAATGGCAGTCTGCTCTGCTACTGTTAGCCTGGCAAGAAAACATATCATTGAGTGTTTGCGCCACAAAGCAGCTCCCAAGCAGTAATAATGTAGTCGCTAACCATTAAAGCTCTGTCTACGCTAACCCGAGTTGCTAATTCGTTATCCAGGCTTAGAAATTACCTCTCCGTTAGGGATTCATAATGAAATTGCCAACATGTTGACAGACTTCTTGTTCCAGTGGACAGTTAAATGCTGTTTCTGTTTTTAAGCAGCGCGTCAGTAGTTAACATCATGCTGTCCTAATCACCCCAGAGAGCATGCTATGTCTCAGTGCATTCTGAAGGCAGTTGACCTCTGCCCCGTTGTGTCAAAGGTCAGATCCCTGGCTCCCTGGGGGTCCTGTCAGTCTGTCATCGAACGAGTTTCCCCTCTCACCCCCGTTGTGCATCGATGGACAACGCCCCAAAAGCGAGCACTAAGAACATCTGTCTCCTCCATTTCAACAGGCAGTACATTTAGTAAAAAGCAGAAACCCTGGGGGTGATGAAAACCAGGCCAGTTACTGGAATGTTCTGTCAATGCTATAACATTACCACTACATGTTCTGTGTTACCTAGGAATTAGCTCATCAGAAGTTCTTATGTTCTTTTTCTCTTTTCCATTTTTATGTAGGTTTGTGACCAGGTTCATCGACCTGGACGGCCTGACCTGTGTTCTGAACTTCCTGAAGTCCATGGACTATGAGACGACCGAGTCTCAGATCCACACCTCCCTGATTGGCTGCATCAAGGCTCTGATGAACAACTCTCAGGGCCGCGCCCATGTCCTAGCCCACCCCGAGAGCATCAACATCATCGCCCAGAGCTTGGCTACCGAGAACGTCAAGACCAAGGTGGCCGTCCTGGAGATCCTGGGAGCTGTGTGCTTGGTGCCCGGTGGTCACCGGAAGGTTCTGGAGGCCATGCTGCACTACCAGAAGTTTGCCTGTGAGAGGACGCGCTTCCAGGTGCCTCCCAAAAGATTTGGCATTTTGTAATGGAACACAACGATTTTAGAGCCACATTTAGATATGCAGTAGAAGGTTCTGGAATGTGTGAATGATATTTGATTTGACTGTTTTTTCAAGGGTGTAGGCCTGTGCCATGAATGTTCGTTATGTATAACTGATATTTGTGAATTTCAGCAGTTGTTTCATTGGAAGCAGATAGGATAAACAAATGTGCGTTGGTGACATAGCGATGGTATGATGACAGTTAAATGAAAGCATGTAATCTGGCTAACCGGCTGATATCATTGGGGACCGTTCTCCCCCACAGGCCTTGCTGAATGATTTGGACCGGAGTACGGGGCGGTACAGGGATGAAGTCAGCCTGAACACGGCCATCATGTCTTTCATCAACGCCGTTCTCAGTCAAGGAGCTGGAGAGGTAAGATCTCAGACCTGCATTTCCGGTGTAATTAGGCACTTTTTCGTTCAGTCAGGCATGGTCAGGTGTGCTGTGTGGAAAAGGCCTTAAGAAAATGACCAAGTTGAATGAATTTAAACAGTTTAAATGAATTAATCTGCAAACTGACATATTGGCTAACATCTGCAGGATGTTTTGACCAGCATTTTTCATATTTATATGTTATTTTTGACATCTACAATTCTCTTTCCTCCCTCTTTACTTGCAGACGAGTCTTGAGTTTCGGGTACACTTGCGGTACGAGTTCCTCATGTTGGGGATCCAGCCCATCATCGACAAGCTGAGGTCCCACGAGAACTCCACACTGGACCGGTGAGCCGTGCCTCGGTCTCGACCGTCTGTCCTGTCTGTCCCTGCACGAGGCCCGTGCCATCACCACCAGCTGACTGACCGCGTGACTGACACCAGCTCTTCTTTTTCAGACATTTAGATTACTTTGAGATGCTGAGGAACGACGACGAGCTCACGCTGTCAAAACGGTTCGATACCGTAAGTACTCATTTCCGTCTCATTAAAACAACTTTATGATGACAAACATTCAAACTGACCCTGTCTCCCTTGCTGGCTTGCTGCAGGTGCACATAGACACTAAAAGTGCAAGCCAGGTGTTTGACCTCATCCGGAAGAAGATGAACCACACAGATGCCTACCCGCACTTTATTTCTATCTTACATCACTGTCTCCTCATGCCCTGTGAGTACTCGCCTCAATGTTCCTGCTAGTCCAGTTTGTGCTCACACTGTCAGCAAAAGCTCTGCACAATGACCTCAAAACAAGTGCTTTATGGGATTTTCTGGGCGGGGGATGGGGGGAGTGGTTAGGCCTGTAAACCATGGTGCATTACATTATATTAATTTAGCAGGTGCTGTTACATTACTAATAAATCAGGGCCAAACAAAAGTAATTATGTGGTAATTATTGTTTAAATATTTTACTAAATATTTGCACAGTTGAGGTTTGCCTTGTTTCTGAGGTGGTACCAATTGGGATATCCTGGTCAGGTCTGTGCTCTCCTGCATGTGTAAGTTTATATGTCCCCTAAAATGGAGTTTGTGGTTGCAGACAAGCGAAGCGGGAACACGGTGCAGTACTGGCTGCTCCTTGACCGCATCGTGCAGCAGATCGTCCTGCAGAACGATAAGGGTCATGACCCTGACGTCACACCCCTGGAGAACTTCAACGTCAAGAATGTTGTTCGAATGTGAGTACAGAGAACCACCTTTTCTTAGCCTGCAAATAGAGTGAATGTTTGAAGAGAGTGTTTGTTTGTTTGTTTATTTGTTTATTCATTAATTTGTTTTTTGGTTGAAGTGAAATTGCATTTGTTTGATTTATTTATTTTGCCGTTTCTCCTATGCTGCATTATAATTGTACAAAGAATAATCCAGAAATGTTCTGCCCCACTACCTTTAATTCAGCCCCCGAGTCAGATTTATACCTGGTCTGATGGGTTTTATGGATTAGTAGATGAATCCTAAATCCTTCATCTTAAATGAAAAGTTAATCCAGTCTGCAGTGGTGTTTTGGCTGAATGAAATCAGGTGAAATGGAGGCAGCCGAAACAAACACGTTAGTGTCATTGACTGATTTCTCCTTTGATAAAGCTCCTAGTGTGATGTGCAGAATTCTCAGCCTTCTGGCAGGTTGTGTGGCCTACAGGCTTCCATTCTGGGCTCATTCCAATCACTTATACAGATGTGGCACATGCATGGCAAATGGAGATAGATGGACCGATCATTTATTTCACGCTTTCCGAAACAAATAGTTCCGCAAAGGATACGCTTGCTCATAGGTGGGAGTTCTTAACTTCTTCTAGCTTCTAGAAGGAACATTTAACAGGTTGGAATTTCCTTGAAGATGGCGGACCTTAATAGATTTCCAGGTCAGGAGCAACGAACATGAAAAAGAGAAGAAAAATAAGCGATTGGAATGAGCCCTCTGTCTGGCATTTAACCAGCTGAATTACCTTAAGAGCCAATAACCTACTGAATTGCATATCTCCAAACAGGAGTCGAAGTAGTTCATTACCATCAGTCTATATTTCAGTGATCTGCTTATCCCAGTCCTGGCTATCGATTGCTAAAACATTTGCCGTGCACTGTGCATTATCGGAGAGCACAAAGCAGTCGCACAGCACCATTGGCACAATGAGGAAGAGTAGAGTACAGAAGTGAACTTGGTGGATATTTAATGTGACTGATGGCTCACTCGTTTACCCGGTTGACATTTTCCCTCCCTGTGCAGGCTGGTCAATGAAAATGAGGTCAAACAGTGGAAAGAACAGGCTGAGAAAATGCGAAAAGGTTGGTGTTTGTGCCCAAACCCCCTTGTCTCAGTAGAATACTTAGCTGAGTTTCATGAAAGTCTTCACAAAATAAAATCAAGGACCTGTAAGTTCTCAAAATAGCAAAATACATTTGCTTGACTTTGGCAAGTAAAAAACTTTGGGTCCGCATTTTGTTTTATTGAATTCTGAATTCTTGTAATTACACGCCCCTAGAAGCTGTGACTTCTCACATTCTGTTAAAACAGCTGGTGTTTGGCTTGGGGTCGGATTGACCTGACCCAGATACAATATTCCTTTATACATGGAGGCTAATTCTACATCATTCCATGGCTAGTGTGCAGCACAGTGTGAAATATCCTATTGTACAATAATAAGTCTGGGTTTGGGGGAATGGGACCTTGAAATGCCGTTTAAAAATGGTTGAATTGCTGGCGTAGGTAAGTGTAGGAAACCAGGCACTCGGTCACCCTCTGTTGCCCCTTCTCTTGGTGCCTGTAGAACGTCACGAGCTGCAGCAACGACTGGAGAAGAAGGAGAGGGAATGCGACGCCAAGACTCAGGAGAAGGACGACATGATGCAGACGCTCAACAAGATGAAGGAGAAGCTGGAGAGGGAGAGCTGCGAACACAGGCTGGTCAAACAGCAAGCGGCTGACCTCTCCGCCCAGCTAAATCGGCTCAGCACCGTATGTAATTTCCCCCACAATCCCTTTCACCGCTGCAGTACTGTACAACATTTTATCACAATCTTCTACCTAGCCCCACCTGACCACTGCACCACTTGTTGTCTTCCCATAATCCCTTTCACCACTGCAGTACTGTACAGCATTTTATCATAATCTTCTGCCTAGCCCCACCCGACCACTGCACCGCATGTTGTTTTCCCACAATCCCTTTCACCACTCGAAGTGCAGCCTCTTGCTCTGCCTCTTCCTGGCACAAACAAGCGGCTTTTAAAGCTAATTTCCTGGTCATGGTGTGCTCTCTAGTGACACTGCTGTTGGCTCCAGTATAGTTCCTTCAGACTAAAGTAAAGTAGGTGGTACAATTGCAGTCAAAATACAAAGTCAATTTCTTCGTACAAGAAAATGTAGTTGCAGACGGTGTTTCTTTTCTTCATCTTATGTACCGATTTTCGTTCAGGTTGTAATTAGGACAATGCAGTGATACTTTGTGGATGAATCAGAGACAGGTTACCTCACTGCTGAGTCTCTCTTAGTGGATATTTAGTGGAGGAACCGCACTCGACTTCCATGCTGCACAGTCTCTGGCTCTGAATCATGGTGGCTCCTGTAAAACTTGAGTTTCATGGTTTCAAAAGGATTTACAAAAGGCCATGGATAGTCTGTGGGTGACAGAACAGGCACTTGGTCTATATTTTTTTTCACAGTCTATATGTACAACGCTCTACAACAATCCTCTGCCCTGCCCCGCCCACCAACTGTACCGCATTTAATTTTCCCACAATCCTTTTCACCCAGCTCTACCACTTACTCTCAATACTTTATTTCCCACAGTCCTTTCTGCTGAGCTGCACCGCCTCAGCACTTCGCATCACTTTCCCACAATCCTGTCCCCTGTCCCCTGCTTAGTCTAATCAACTGTAATTCACTTTGGATAAAAGCATCCACTAAATAACTGTAATGTAATGATTTTTGTCTCTTATTTTTAGCGTCAGAGTGTGGGCATACCTGGAGGCCCCCCTCTAGTGCCTGGCCCCCCAGGTGCACCCTTACCACCTCCACCCCTCCTCCCCCCTCCTCCCCCTCCACCGGGGTGCATGCCCCCCCCTCCTCCTCCGCTGATCCCCTGTGGTGGCCCTCCCCCGCCTCCCCCACCTCCTGGTGGACCCCCACCCCCTCCCGGGCCCCCGCCCCCTCCAGGGCGGGCCCCCCTTGGTGGCGTGCCCCCTCCCCCTGGCGCTCCCCTGGGACCCGCACTAAAGAAGAAGAACATACCTCAGCCCTCCAACCCACTCAAGTCTTTCAACTGGGCCAAGCTTTCTGAGGTGAGAGCAGAACCAGTCAGGTAGCATTTCCTCACACCCCCACACGCTGACCCCTAGACTAACGATAGGACACACAATCTGTCACTTCAGAGCCTTCGTTCTGACATTGATTGATTAATCGATTGACTTGCACGTCATTGATTTAAATTTTGGCAGGAAATCAATGTCATTCCTTAATAAGGCATTGCACTGCAAATTGCAAAGCTTTGCTTTCTAAAGCTTGCTGGATAAAAGGATTTGACACGAAAAATGTCTAAAGTGTGCATCATGTAATTAGTCATAGATATGAATGTTGTGCAACTATCAAAAGGTATGCATGCACCTCAGCTGTTACACTCTTTGTTGCGGTGAATGGTACATAGCTGTAAAACCCTACCCCGATGTTAGGCATTCCTTCTGGTAGGAGTGACATGATGGTTTCCTTGTGACCTTGTTGTGACCTTTCCCCCATAGAACAAGCTGGAGGGCACAGTGTGGACAGAGGTGGACGACGTGAGGGTGTTCAAAATCCTGGACCTGGAGGACATCGAGAAGACCTTCTCCGCCTACCAGAGGCAGCAGGTAGAGTCTTCACAGACAGCGAGGCAGAGAACCCTCCATATAGCACCTCTCTATTCTCTTCCCACTAGGACATACGATTAATATCCATGCCTGCATTATGCATGAAAAGCATACACCCTTGATGGTTTGGTTGCAGCCATTACTGAAACGCAA
Organism: Conger conger; assembly: GCF_963514075.1. Lineage (NCBI taxonomy): Eukaryota > Metazoa > Chordata > Actinopteri > Anguilliformes > Congridae > Conger > Conger conger. The sequence goes on from NC_083764.1 coordinate 24,726,815, forward strand.
GCATGTCATTGTTACTGTGCTCCAGTAAAATCCAACAAACGGAGCACTTGGCAGTTAATAACTCCAGCATGTTTACTTCTACTAATTCTTACGGCAGTTGTGACATTTTTAATGGGTATTGGTCATTCATTATTAGCTTGGTGAATCGCTACCAGGCACCAGAAATGACTCTGATGAGATGTTCTTTTCGCTCGTAGGGACCCAGAACCCAGCAGCCACTGTGCCAGCGACAGGTGCTAAAATCAGCCCAACTAGATTTTGTTTCTCCTGTCCATCAGTGTATTTGCCTGGTGTTGCAGGGGCCTTTAGGTTTTTCAGGCAGGGGTCACCTTGGAAAGTAATCTGCAGCTACTTTGATTTGTGATACTCTTGCTGAAAGGGTCTCTCCTAAGTGAAGGCTTGTCTCCTTGGTTTCCCCTTGTGAGTGATACAGTACACTGTTTAAAACAGTGTGCTCTGCTTTACTCAGTGTATTTTCAGATGGGCTAAACGACAGCAGAGACATTTGTGTTGAATTCAACAACTTTTGCTTATTAATTCAAAAGGGGATATCGGGAGAGAACCTGTGGATTCCTACCAGCTAAACCTTTTCATTGCCTTCAGAATGTGTTCAAAATACCTTTGCCATGGCTCTGACATTCACGGAAATCCAATTTTCAAACTTGGAGCAGGTGTTTATTCTATCCACGATGTCAGTTATAAACTGGCTTAATAAAAAAAAAAAAAAGGCTTTGGTACTGAAAAGTCTTGGCTTGTCTGCTCGTTTTATAAACTGTAATGCTGGTAACCGTTGGTTGGCACTCCTTTTGCTCACCCTTGCGATAATGCTAATGCCTTCACCAGTCATTGATTTGTGTGAACCAAACTGCACAGCCACTCTAACGAATGCCGCATCTTCCTTGCTTCTTTGCCTGCGATTTAGGACTTCTTTATGGTCAATAACAACAGGCAGGTGAGTGATCGCTACGCTTCAGTCACTGGTTTCTATCTTTGTGTGTTTGTCTGTTGTTGTTTGCCACAATACCACGAGTGACTGTTTTTATTACGAAAAATGGAGAATGCCACACATTTCTTTTTCTTCCAGCTCAGCTAAGGTTTGTGTCCTAAACCAAGTGTGCTCCCGAAATTTCAAAGGCACATTTATTCATTGTTTTTGTGTGCGATTGCCATTGTGTTGGGGTTTAGCAAACTGCAAGAGTGGAAACTATGAAAGTCTCAGTTGGCCATTTGCATAAAAACAGACATCTCAAAAAAAGCATGGCAGGAATGCACTATGGCCCATTCACAGTTGACTTTGTTCCATATCAGTCCTCTGCATCTCCGATTAAATTTGCATCAGTGGCTGGTTGCATAAAAACCTCAAGGGAATTTCCCCCTTGTCCATTAAAATACTCTTAACTTTAAGTGAGTTTCATAGCACTACTTTAGTATTTCCCTTTAAGTATTCTCTTAAATAATTAGCCAGTTGCAAAAAAAACCTTGAGGGAGAATTAAAACGAAACTAAAGTGTCCTTTCGAGGTCCCTTAAAGGAAGCTGAAAATGAGAGAAGATCTGTGGGAGGCAGGCTGTCCCCTACGAATGAGTTCCAAATAAAAATAATGTAGATTAAAAATAAGCTATTACAGTTCCCTGAAGTTAGTAATTGCAAAAAAGGTAAAGCCCATTCATAAAGAAGGGAAACCCAAGCATCTCTGTGTTAACATGGGGATTCCCCTGTTTTTACTGTTTAAATACTTAATACACTTAACTTGGGAAAAAAATATCAAAGGGTAAAATGTCACCCTTTCAGCCCCAAGAGTGCCATATAGCACTGAAGCATAACTACCGTAAAATACCAGGAGTACCATATGGCACTCGGAACCATACTTTTTCAACCAGTCAAAATTACTGCTATACTATTGTTTTGAGCCCCTACTAAAGCCCTACTAAACTTTCTAAAAAATTTATCATATGCAAGTGAACGCGCCAACTCTGCCCCTCTTGTGGATTGGTACGGTTAATATAACTTCCCCAATCTGCTGAAGGGAAAAGGCAGAAAATTAAAAGACAATGAATTGTTGTGTTTGTGAATATGACCGCTTATGTTTCATAGATTCATTTTGCCGTGCACCAAGCTAGAGTAGACTGAAACCCTCTAAGGTGTTTTAGGCAACCAGCCACTGCAGGGCTTTATTCTCCATGTCCAATTCTGTGTCCACCATTGACTTTTAATAGTCCAAATTAACCTGATCGACTGCTCCAATAGGTTTTACATTTATCCAATTTCTCCAGTCTTTAGATCTTTAAATTCTGAAATATTTAATTATTGTACTCTTATGATATACACCGATGAGCCAAAGCATTATGACCACTGACAGATGAAGCAAACTACATTGATTATTACATTATTGGCATTTGGCAGACGCTCTTATTCAGAGCGACGTACAACAAAGCCAGAGCGACGTACAACAAAGTGTCATAACCACGGCGCATGTCAAGGTCTGGAATATATTTGAAGGTAAGCTAACAGTTGGCTCTCACAGTCAACGTGTTGGATGAGGGAGAAATGGACTGCCCTAAAGACCTGAGTGAATTTGACAAGGGCCAAATCGTTATGGCCAGACGACTGGGTCAGGGCATCTCCAAAACGGCAGGGCTTGTGGGGTGCTCCTGGTCAGCAGTGGTGAGTACCTTCTGACAGTGGTCTGAGGAGGGACAAACCATGGACTGGCGACAGGGTGTTGGGTGCCCAATGCTCATCGATGCGTGAGGGCAATGATGGCTATCCCGTCTGGACCAAAACGACAGAAGGGCTACTGTGGAATAAGTCACAGAAAATTTTAATGATGGCTACAGGAGGAATGTGTCACAACACACAGTGCACCGTACCCTGCTGCATATGGTGCTGCCTGGCCGCAGACCGGTCAAAGTGCCCATACTGTCCACCATTGAAAGCGCCTACAATGGGCATGTGAGCGTTGGAACTGGACCTTGGAGCAACGGAAGAAGGTCTCCTGGTCTGATGAGTCCAGTTTTCTTTTACATCATGTGGACGGCTGGGTATGTGTTTGCCATTTACCTGGAGAAGAGATGGCACCAGGATGCATTGTGGGAAGAAGACAAGCCAGTGAAGGGAGTGTGATGCTCTGGGCAACGTTCTGCTGGGAAACCCTGGGTCTGGGTATTCATGTGGACATCAATTTCACATGTGCCACAGAGAAAGTGGCATATTTGAGTAGGATAATGGGCCCTGTAATGCGGCCCAAATTGTTGGGGAATGGTTTGAGGAACATGATGAAGAGTTCAAGGTGTTGGCCTGGGCTCCAAATTCCCCAGATCTCAATCTGATCAAGCATCTACAGGATGTGATGGAGCAATAGGTCTGCTGCTAGCGTCTTGATGCCAGATACCACAGGGCACCTTCAGAGGTCTTGTAGAGTCCATGCCTCGGCAGGTCAGAGTTGTTTTGGTGGCACACGGAAGACCAACAGCATATTACAGTAGGCCATAATGTTTTGGCTCATCAGTGTAAATTTCTTTCACATAAATGTTTTGATGTTGGCTACACTGCATGCTAGCATTAATCATGCATATAAATGACACACAAACAGTTTATCCTATTTGATATTATTAAATCTGTCTGATGAATATTGTTAGATTAACATTTTTTTATGTAAATTAACCGTTTCCCTTCTGGATTTGTCTTCTCAGAAAGAGACCGAGGATGATTCCCTGACCTCTAAAAAAGTCAAAGAGCTGTCTGTCATTGATGGCCGCAGAGCCCAAAACTGCAACATCCTTCTGTCCCGGTAAGGCCGAGATCTGGTCCCTCAGACATGAGGTCGCTTCCTGCCTGGCACAGAAACCTGTTTATTCTCGGTTCCAGTGGAGGCCTTCCTTCCTTCCTTTGGCTCACTCATAATGATTCTTCAACCCCAGCGATATTCTCCCATTTTTATGCACATTACCACTTCCTGTCTGAGATCTGGCTCAGCTCAGAATTATTACTGAATCTTTATTATTGTATATTATTATTTTTCCATTCCGAAGGGATGCCTGGGTTCCTGTCTGGGCTAAGATGCCTAATCTTTTTGGTTATTATGGCAGCAGACACAATGTGAAGAACTTTATCTAACAGTACATGCATTTCATGCATCTATCTTTAGAGAGACAAGTAATGTATAGTAGATGCATGTTTTTTACAGCATATACAAACACGCATGCACACACAAATACTGGCCTATTATGTAGCAGGCAAAGGGTGGGTCAAGTCACATTCAAGTAAATGCTACCACGCATTCTGGGTTGCAAAACAGTCACCGGTCAGAGGCTTGACATGGGCCTAATTCTGTAAACCTTTTAGCATTTTCCAATGAATTGGCTAATTTTGATGTTGTTTTTCCGTCCCTCCCCTGTGATGGTAAAAGTATAATGTCTCAGGTGCTGGTGGTTCCTAGTATCCATTACCATGCATATGTAAAGCAACTGGCATGAAGGTGACCCTGCACAGAAGCACACCAGAGGAATTTGACTAGTGCTATCAGAAAAGGGTGTCCCCATATTTGAGATGTAAATGTCAGTTAATTCAGTGTTCGCATATTCTGTGACTCCCAAATCCCACATTTGAATTGAACCACCTGCACACGCAAACGTTCCAGGTGAACCTCCAGTCCTCGTTGTGTGCCGTGACTCAACATAAAAACGCTCACCTTTGGCTCAGGTTAAAAGATATCTTTTTTATTTTTTCATTTTTTATTGTAAGAAAAAATATAATTGGGTTTTCACTCTTTTTAGTGAACTAACTAGCATTGGATTGCAGCGACCAGTGAGTGATGGTAGTGGTGCAGTAATGTAACAGTCATCTCAGCCACAGGCTGTGCCAGTGTAGCTTTCAGAGGTATAAGTGCTCCATTGGACAGCTTGTGTGTCTAGTGGGGCTGGGATCATTTGGCTCTCAGTGTTCAGCATGGTGAGGAAATGTGTGGGTTGTTGATTTAGTATGCTGACATAGTTGAGAGGTACAGATTCTGGCATGAAAGTAGTAGTCTGATTGGAAGCATTGCACAAACATCTTTCATATGCACGCACATGCACAGACACACACACAGACACGCAAACACACATTGCAACTCGAACCTGGCAACAGGGCCAAACAGCCTTGAATCTGAGTATGTGGTTTTATGTGCATTTGTGTGTGCCTCTCCAGGCTAAAGTTGTCCAATGAGGAGATGAAGAGGGCAATCCTGACCATGGATGAACAGGAGGACCTCCCCAAAGACATGCTGGAACAGGTGGGTTCTGGGAAACATCACTTCATTCACAACATCACAACATCGGATTCCGTTAAGCATCAACAAGTACACAAACGTGCATTCATGCATACCCACACCCCTCCCTCTTCTCCTGACCCGCCCTGAAGCTGAGCTGCACACGTGCAGTTCTAATTCTAGCCCAGCGTGACACTTTGCATTTCAGCTGGCAGCCTTGCCTATGGCTTCCCTGGAACTGCCTGTGTTGTTTGTTTGCAAATAAGTAGGTAAGGTCGCTTGGTACAATACAATGGAGGGAGAGATAATGGTGCTTTGTCTACTGTTGCTCCTCTTTCTTTAGAGAGCACAGTGAAAAGATGGCAGCATCTAAGCAAACATGCATACACAGACAGGCACACATTGCAGTCACTGTTCTATTGTTTTTTTGCTTGTTGTCATACACTCCATTTGCTGATCTTGTATTTCTCCTCATTTTTCCAGCTGCTGAAGTTTGTTCCGGAGAAGAGCGACGTGGACCTCCTTGAGGAGCACAGGCATGAGCTGGACCGCATGGCCAAGGCAGACCGCTTCCTGTACGAGATGAGCAGGTATGAACCCTCCTAGAGTTTCCACTGCTGTCCTCAATAAAAACTGCCTTTTACATGCTCTATCTCATCAGAACTTGTTTGAAATTGTTGTTCATGTTCTGAATTGTGACTTAGTTATGCAAGTGGTGTGAAAAAGAGGTGACAAATCCAGTTTGAGAAAGTAAAATACCCCCCCCCCCCCAGTATTTTGTTCTGTATTATTTGCTAATTGGCACAATTCTTCAGCCAGGAGGTAGAACTAATTCGTGAAATCAGCTGGCTGGGCCAAAAGCATGGCATGACTTTTGATTTCTGACCCCTAAACTTTACACCCCTGGTGTGAAACTGTTTAAGAATGCACTGTGCTTAACAATTATTGGTAGGTAAATAAGACACATGCGGTAAGCAATTTTGAAAAAGCCTTTAATGCACTGCAAGTAATTAACTAGCTCTGATAGCCAAGCTCCATGACCCCAACCAGTCTGGCTTCAAGAGTGGCCACTCCACTGAAACCGCCCTGCTCGCGGTCACTGAGGCACTCCACTCTGCTAAAGCAAAATCCCTCTCCTCTGTCCTCATCTTCCTCGACCTGTCGGCCGCCTTCGATACAGTCAACCATGAGATTCTGCTCTCATCGCTGTCTGGGATGGGTGTCACAGGTTCTGCACTCGCTTGGTTTTCCTCCTACCTCTCTGGTCGCTCCTACCAGGTGACTTGGAGGGGCGCACTCTCCGACCCTCAACCCCTACGAACTGGAGTCCCGCAGGGCTCGGTTCTTGGGCCTCTCCTCTTCTCGCTATACACCATGTCTCTTGGTTCTGTTATCTCTTCCCACGGCTTCTCTTATCACTCCTACGCTGATGACACCCAACTCTTCATTTCCTTCCCCCCTGACACCCAAATCACCACACAGATCTCTGCCTGCTTGGCTGATATCTCTGCATGGATGACTTCCCATCACCTGAAGCTCAACCTTGCCAAAACTGAGCTTCTCTACATCCCTGCTAAGTCCTCTCCGTCAATCGACCTCTCACTGACTGTGGAGGACTTTGTAGTTTCCTCCTCCCGTACGGCAAAGAATCTTGGGGTGACTCTTGATAACTGCCTCTCCCTGGCTCCACAAGTATCCTCCACTGCCAGAACCTGCAGGTTCTTTCTGTTTAATATACGCCGCATCCGTCATCTCCTGACGGAGAAAGCCACCCAGCTCCTAGTCCAGGCGCTCGTCATTTCCCGCCTGGATTACTGCAACTCCCTCCTAGCCGGTCTCCCAGCGTGCGCCATCAAGCCCCTCCAGCTGGTCCAGAATGCTGCAGCCCGCTTGATCACCAGTCAGCCCAGGTCGGCTCATGTCACCCCGCTTCTCATTGGCCTCCACTGGCTTCCTATTGCCGCACGCATCCGATTCAAGGCCCTAGTGTTGGCATTTCAGGCTGCTAAGGGGACTGCCCCACATTACATACAATCCCTGATCACTCCCTACTCCCCAGCTAGACCACTCCGGTCTGCCAGCTCTGGTCGCCTTACGATTCCCTCTCTACGGGCACCTGGCGGTCGAGCTGCACGTTCACGCCTGTTTTCCGTTCTGGTTCCTCAGTGGTGGAATGACTTGCCTACCACTGTCAGGACAGCAGAATCCCTCCCCCTATTTCGACGCAGACTCAAAACACACCTCTTCAAACTCTACCATAGTCCCCCCTCCTGATTTACCCCGCCCCCCCTTCTGATACCCCTATCCCTGTCTAACCCCCCCCCCCCCCCAAAAAAAAAAAAAAAAAAAAAAAGCACTTCTGATGACGACTATATGTTTAGAACAGCAGTCCAGGTGTATTTTTCTAGTTCTGCATGTGATGCTTTGACTTGTGGTAGAACCTATGCACTTGTAAGTCGCTTTGGATTAAAAGCGTCTGCCAAATGAATAAAATGTAAAATGTAAAATGTAAGGTCTTGTGCCTCATTCTTCACTTTGTAGAGACATTGCATGTCTTATTCAATAAATTATAATACATTACTTATTGTGCCATTGTTGGAAAGTCCAGTTAACCCATTTAGAAGTATAAGATATGGCATTTGTTGTTATATAGACTGCCAAATAAAGTAAAGGTCATAAAAACATAAATTAATGTATTTACAGAAACACTTGAATATAGGTATTAAAAAAACCTTCATACAGCTGTAGTATTGTTGAGGTATTATGGGTAACTACCTTTCAGGTGGACATCAGTGTCATGTGCAACCCTTTGGTTGGCTGCCACCATGTCTGTTAAACATCAGAACTAAAAGGTTGTAAGTTCAATTTCAGGGGGCTACTGGCATTGTGGCCTTGAGCAAGGTGGCTAACTGGACCTCTTTCAGTAAATACTTGCCTTGTATTACATGACTGCAGGACAGTAAGAAATGTCAGTCACCCTAAATACAGGGAAATTAATGACAAAGTGTAAACGGACATTTTGCACCCTGTAAGATGAACTGAACAACTTTAATGTGAGCAGTTTAAAATGAAAGCAAAAAAAAAAAAAGGGGGGGGGGGTGAATTTTACAACTTGTTGACGTTGTCGACTTGACCGTTTCACAAAATGTCAACGTCAATGTGCAGGTGTTTCAAGTGTAACAACAAGTTTTCAGGTGACCCTTGAGCTACAGCTGCCAGCTGCCAGCAACCAAGTAACAGTGCTCTCTAAATGAGACTCTTATTCTTAATAGCAATAGCTGTTGCGAGGGGAATTGAAGTCCCTGACCAGGGCCTCTGAAGTCTTTTTGGGTCTTTAAGAACAAAGCAGGCAGAACAGCCTTTGAATCCTCTCCCAAATGTAAACACTGAACCGTTTAGCCATTTAGCCAATAAGAATCTCTCAGTGCATGTAGCTTTTCCTCATGTTAATCAGCCCTGTCTTGTTCTAAACGGGTTAGTCTTTCTACTATTTTTTCCCCCAAACAGAGCGAGTCTGGATTCGGCTCATTGAATCACAGCTTCTTTTCATGACTGTGCATTTGTGTGCCTCAATTGATCGTTTTACATTCCTCTCCCTCTCCATAGAATCAGCCACTACCAGCAGAGGTTGCAGTCACTCTACTTCAAAAAGAAGTTTGCTGAGAGGATTGCGGAAATCAAACCAAAAGTGGAAGGTTGGTGTTTCAGAAAAGGTCACACTTTGCCGAGTCTTCTGGTGAAAATAAAATAATGTGGTGCTGACTGGAATCCGTGTTGGAATGGTGACTGAGATGTCTGTGGTAAATGGCTACCTACTATAGCCACATTAAAACCCTGCCCTCTTGGCTTTCAAAAATAAAATGAACAAATATAGAAATATAAACTGAAAAGACAGCTGTAGCTGAATGGAAACAAGCAATTATCATTTTCTATTATTTCAACATATAAACGTGTTATTTTAGATTTTAGATGTAGGATATTCATTTGAATTCCAAACTGTAAAAAGCAGATAAACATTCTTATTATCCAGGAAATTTTTGGAGACCACCTAAGGAAAGCCTTTGCAAAGTTAGGCGATAAATGCTTGATAGATAGCCAAACTCTGGATTCCTGATTTTTCTTGAGATCTATTGCGGGTGACATTTTATTACTTTTGAGGGAGCAACTGGGCTCAGAAGTATAGAATATAAACGATAAATGTGAATTCAGTTTTCTTATGCATATTCAATCCCCTGGGGTGGTGCAGAATAAGCAGTATGTACTTGCTTTATTGTTTTCCCTCTGTAAATTTTTCATGCATTTTCTTCTTCTGAAGAGCTTTGGACTCCCAAGTTTAAAAAGCACTCAAAGTAGAGTGATGATTGTAGTAGAATTATCAATATTTGTATTGTTGTTATTCATGGTGGTAATAGTAGTAGTAGTAGTAGTAGTAGTAGTAGTAGTAGTAGTATTAAATAGTATTAATAGTATTATTTGTATTAGTAGCTGTAGTCGCAGTAGTAATAGCAGTAGTAGTATTATAAGTAGCAGTAATAGTAGTAATAGCAGTAGTAGTAGTAGCAGTAGTAATGGTAGTATTATTAGTAGCAGTAATAGTATCAGTATTAGTAGTAGTAGTAGTAATGGCAGTAGCACAACATTCTTTAGAGGAACATGCTTCGAAACAGGGAGGAACTTTGGGTGTTGGTGCAGAATGGAGATTTATAGATGCTGATGTTTCTCCTCCCAGCTCTGACTAAGGCCTCTAAGGAGGTCCTGCAGAGCCGGAACCTGAAACAGCTGCTGGAGGTGGTGCTGGCTTTCGGAAACTACATGAACAGAGGCCAGAGAGGCAATGCCTACGGCTTCAAGGTGTCCTCACTCAACAAGATCGCCGACACCAAGTCCAGCATCGACAAGTAAGAGGAATCCCAGACCATCAGTTAAACCCTCTGGTTTCAGGGAGGTTCAGGGAGCAGGGATACATTGCATGGCTTTTATTTAGGAAACTTGTAATTTATGACCATTTTCAGAAAAAATATTATCTGCTGTATCGTCATGTAGTATATTTAAGTTGAGCTTGAATTTTTATTGAGTAACGTCTGCAGAAATTTTGTATTGTATAAGTATACTACACAAGGTCCATAGTCCTGAAAAGTCTTACAAGTTTGGGAATGTCCAATAAGACGTTTGGTGTTTGCAGAAACATCACTCTCTTGCACTACCTGATAACCATCTTGGAGCAGAAGTATTCCAAGGTCATACTGTTCCAGGACGACCTGCAGAACGTTCCAGAGGCCGCAAAAGTCAAGTGAGTCGAGTCATTCAGTGATCCCCCCAGTAGATAGTGCTTTGTGCTGATGGTGCAGTACAGTGGAATGCTTCTTACATGATGTGCAGAGAAAACCCCTTGGGTAAAAATGACCACCAAGGCATCCTAAGCAGAACCATGACCATTATCCTCAGAACTTCACCCTTTCTCCATCACCAAACGATTAATCCAATTATGTCTTCTCATTGTACTGCATTTGTATATATTAGCTATGTTTAAATGCATTGATATTTTTGTGAATACATCAAAGGGCAACATTTTTGTCAACTATTGCATACACCTGCAGATGCCAACCAGATGTACACAGGGCTGCGTTAAACCAATTGGAAACTTGGGCTGCAGCCCAGGGCCTCCTCAGGATCGTTTTTCATCAATCATAGGCTTGAGTCTAATGTAAATCACCGAACAATAAATACATGTTTGGGTGGTATATAATATATATAAAATAATAATAATTGTGTGCTGACTGGAATATGTGGCTCTGATGGAGGCTAATGATTGCTAGCAGTGCCGACTGCCAAATCCCAATGTGACTTTGTAAAGCTCATGCTCGAAATCTGAGTTTATCGCTGTCTTGGGGCCGCACGTTTGTCAGCCCAGGGCCTCCAAAGCCTTAATGCAGGCCTGCATATACAGATAGACCGACAGAAAGCAGTTTTACTGTTAATAACCGTTACACATCACTGTACAACTTCTATCAGTGGACAAAATGTACAGGCTTTTCTGTTTGGAAGCTTGATGACTTTGTGGCCATTTAAAAAATAAATAAATAAATAAATAAGTAACCACCAGGGTCATTAAAGTGACCAAAACTGGACTGGCTGTTCGCTCTCTCATGTTCTGAACACACCCGGCTAAGAACCACACCTAAGATTGATGACTCAAAGTAATGAATCATTTTCATGGCACTCGTTTGGGTAAGGACTAATTTCTGTACCAGGGTATTATATTATGAAGCTGCCCTGGTTACACTTGGAAGACTAATAATATCCATAGACACGACAGAACTGAAATTCACCCAACACTGGTTAATTCAGGTATGTATGTGCAAAGAATTTAGGTGTGTTGTGACGTTTGAGAGTGGTGCCTGACCTTTACTTTCTCCCCTCCTCTCCCCCCCCAGTATGACAGAGCTGGAGAAGGAGATTGGTAGCCTACGCAGCGGCCTGAAGAACGTGGAGAATGTGAGTCAAATTTCCCTGAAAAAGACTCCCTCAACCTCCTATTCTGGTCTCGATGACTGTACATTCCAGGGAATCTTGATCATCTCCTGATCATTGTTCAGAATACAGTCTGGTTGTATTCACGTATGGGAAAGTGACACAGCGTGAGGTTTTCTATGTAAAAGCTATGGCCACGTGCCCAGTTTTTATTCTTCCATTTTTTTATTCTTATGTTTTTTTCCCTTTTAACGCAAGTTGTATCAAAAATTATGTATAAGAATTTAACAAATATAGCATTTGTTGTTTGGGTCTATTGATAAAATAAGTGTCAAGAATGCAGTTTGAACAGTGTCAGGAATGAACGCTCCCTGGAATGGCATATTTAAATAGAGTGGCTGTGATGAAATAAGGCTGATTATTGATAATGACACCAAAGAGATCTAAATCTCTTTCCCTGTCTTTTACCGTTATGTCCCTTCTCATTTGTCTTTTTGTGGTCTCTCTCTCTCTGACTTATTCATCATTCCCCTTACTCATGCTTATCTTTCTGATTTATCTTGTTGACTATTGCCCTTGCCCTCTTGCTGTCTATCTCTTTCTCTCTTACTGTCTTTCTCCCCACTTTCCTCTCATTCTCTCTCTCCCTCTCTCTGTCTTTCTCTCACTCTCCATCTCTCCCTTCCTCCTTCCAGGAGCTGGAGTTCCAGCAGAAGCGACCTCAGGAGCCGGGAGATAAGTTTGTGTCTGTGGTGAGTCAGTTCATCACCGTGGCCAGCTTCAGCTTCTCTGACGTGGAGGACTCTCTCCAGGAAGCCAAAGAGCTGGTGAGCATGAAGTTCTGGAGCTTTCCGCCCTAATACTAGCACCCTCGCCGTCCTATTGACTGGTTCCAACACACCTCCGTCACAATGGAGTTCTCAGGAACACCCATAGTAGTGCCCAACACATGATCTAAAACTGCAAATGTCTGGTTTGCGCTCGACCTAGCCCAACAGTCATGCCATGGTCGAAATCACTGAGATCACATTTTCCCCCATTCTGAGCGTTGATGTGAACATTAACTGAAGCTCCTGTCCCACATTTCATTACATTATTGGCATTTGGCAGACACTCTTTTCCAGAGCGACGTACAGTTGATTAGACTAAGCAGGAGACAATCCTCCCCTGGAGCAATGCTGGGTTAAGGGCCTTGCTGAAGGGCCCAATGGCTCAAACCACCAGCCTTGCCTCTCCCAGTCATTTACTTTAACCACTACGCTACAGGCCGCCCCTATCTGCATGAGCGTATGCATTGCATAAAATCATGCTGCTACACGATTGGCTGATTAGATAAGTTTAGGTGTACAGGTGTTCCTAATAAAGAGCTCAATGAGGGTATACTTCTTCACACAAAATAGGCCTATCAAGAACAAATTTGATTAGATCCAAGGGTGTTGGATCTAATACGCCTTTACCCCACTCTGCCCTTTTATATTTTTGTCCGAGTGGCATAACACATTTTAGTACCCTGTGAGTGAGTGAATTATGGCTTGAGTTAAGTGCCTTTTCCGACTGGGCCAATTGGGAGCCTTGCGTCCAAAAGGAAAATAATTCAAAGGGGAGATGACCACCTTTATTTTCCTCTGCTAGCAGGTCATGCTTCCTGCGGGAGGATTACTTAACATTGCAGTTCAATGCTAGGAACAATATTTTCCCATTCTTGGCCAGTTGGATTAGTTTTTTGCAGCAATATATATACACATAGTACATGTACACAGGCCTACATGCAATATACACAAGTCTGCTACAAACAAAATAACATATACATCACCTTACATTTAGGTATTTAGCAGATATTTATTGTTTTATTTTTTAACATACAATTATTAATACATTGTATAGTGGATATTTTACTTCAGTGGTTTAGGTTAAGTTCCTTGCTCAACACTGCAAAAAAAAAAAAAGTTCAACTGTGAGGCAATAATCTGCAGACATATGAAGATATTATTTCTTGTTTTAAGAATTCAACATTTCTGAAATGTTTTTTTTTTTTTGCTTAAATAACTTTTAGAACATCTGTTTCAACACCCAGGACTTTGCTATTGCAATTATCCAGTATCCAATTTTGGGCAGACAAAGGCATGGGTACATTCATGAATAAAACTAATGTAAACAACAGGCTCTGATGCTCCTTAATTTGGGGACAGTGTGGACTTTTGCCCCCAGACAACAATACCCTCCATGCATTTTGGCCTAGATATGCGTTAATTAGGTTTGAATGAGCCTAACTTCTGTTACAAATAATGTGTTGTCAAAGATAGTCTTACTGTAACAGAGAGGTGCAAGCAAAAGGACTCAGTTTGGATGGTGTCTGGATTTAGTTGATCACACCAGGGCAACATTGGCTCAGGAGGTAAGAGCCGTTATCTGACAGTCGGAGGGTTGCCCCCACCCTGGGTGTGTCGAAGTGTCCCTGAGCAAGACACCTAATCCCCAAAAGCTCCAGGCGAGCTGGTTGGTGCCTTGCCTGGCAGCTAATCGCCGTTGGTGTGTGAGTGTGTGTATGAATAAGAATGAATGAAAATCATCAATTGTACTGCGATTTGGATAAAGGCGCTGTATGAATGCCAACCATTTACCATTTACCCCCTGCCCACAGTTTCAGAAGGCACTGAGGCACTTCGGAGAGGATGCTGGGAAGATGCAGCCAGATGAGTTCTTCGGCATTTTCGACCAGTTTCTGCAGTCCTTCGCCGATGCCAAACTGGAGAACGAGAACATAAGGAGGCGCAAGGAGGAGGAAGAGCGTCGGGCACGGATGGAGGCTCAGGTTAGTATGCACGTACACTTCAAACTCAAACGGGTAGAACCGAGCTCATCCTTAAACGCCTGGGTGTCCACTGGATACTCTATCCCATTTCATACTGCAGACAGGACCTCAAAAGTTGAGCACAAGGCTTGCACATGTTAGACAGGTAAAGATCTCTGAAATTTCTCCACAATAAAATGATTCTTAAAGCCATTCCATGATATTCTCCATAAATTTCCCCCCAAAAAAGCTCAGTTAATGAACTCCAGTAGTCCTCTCCACTATGAAGATCTATGGTCACTTGCAGAACCAGACATCTGCATTACATCACCTGGACAGTGCCAAATTTGTCCAAGGCAAAGCATATATCATTTGACATCACTGTGAATTGGATGTCCATAACGGCGTTATTGTCCCTGATCGATTTGTCGTACTTCGAGAGCTGTGTTTCGCCTCAAGCACTAATCGGTAAAGAGTAACAGGAGACTGAAATGAAACTAAATGCTATGCATGTGCGAGAAATCCTTTTTCACATGCGTAATTCACTCCCGTTTGTCCTGTGAAGACGTGAACTTAGCCTAAAGTGTGGGTAGTAAATCAGTAACTGCTATACCTCAACCAGTGAATTTCATTCCCCCCCTCACGGTCAGCACAACACCACAACAGTTTATATGTAGAGTGCATTCAAGGTTGACTGAACCCCTAGGCACTATGGAAAAAATAAGATGTACAGAACACCCAGTCGCTGTATCAATAGCAATGGAGAAAATGTGCAGGACCCATTACAACTCAAAAAAATTAGTTCAATTTTATAATTATTTTTATTATCTTACTGGTCCATGGAAACATGTATTGAGCAGGTATGGTGTCACCCTTCATCCATCCATCACAAACTTATTTCGGTTAGCAGCACTAGCATTCACTTCATTGATTCTGACAGTTTCCATGTGTGTATCCCAGGCCATATGTTCTGGCAAACAGCATTTACAGAACGCAGACCATATGCTGGTCTGGTTTTTCAGACCTGGGTCAAATTGTTCTGGATTCAGGTAGTGAATCAGGCTTGAGCGACCTTGCCTGGTGCAACTGAGCCAACTAAGAGGACCAGAAGGTGGGCTTTCCACTTTTTGAGAGTATTTCATAGGTTCCAATACACCAGAGCTCAGTAAAGGATAGGAAAGTATTTTAATCTGAAACAATTACATATTTGACACAGGTCTGTTGGTTATGGTTATGTATGTAAGCCTCGAGACAGCAGCAGCTTGTCAGTAAATGATGGTGTGTTTTTATCTCCTCAGCTGAAAGAACAGAGGGAGAAAGAACGCAAAGCTCGCAAGGCTCGGGAGAATGGCGAGGAGGATGGCGAGTTTGACGACCTGGTGTCGGCTCTACGCTCGGGGGAGGTGTTCGACAAGGACCTGTCCAAGATGAAACGCAACCGGAAACGCATCACCAACCAGGCCATGGAGACCGCCAGGGAGCGGCCAATCACCAAGCTCAACTTCTGAGACCACTGGAGACCCCCGGGATCCACCCACCCACCAGAGGGACCCAGGGCTACAGCAGACCTCCTTGTGATGCTCACCACCCCAATCCTCTCCTCCATCATCTTAACCCCCTCCAGAACTGAAATGGAACTGAAAAAATGAAATGAACAGGCTGTTAATGTTACTCTCTGGTGCAGAAGCACAAGAATGTTTTTTTGTTTGTTTTTGTCTGTCTGGAAACAGATGACCAAAAATGTTTTTAAAAAAATGTAGTAGTTCCATTCCATGAAGCATGGACGCTAAAGCAAGAGAGCAGTCTCCTGTGGGTTTTCAGTGCCCCTTGCCGGTTGCCAAAAGAACTTATTTAAATGTTATTGATGGTGATTTGTTGGTCAGTGGATGTAATGGTGTAACACAATGGTGCTGGCGCACCGAACGGTTGATATTTTAGGACCAGTGGCCTTGGGTCATGTGACCAGGTCATGTGATGACCCCGCTTTCCCCCTCCGGGGGAGCGTGTATATGGCGCTTCCATTCACCCGAGGGTGTTCATAACTACAGGGAACCCAGCACAAGACTCCACCCCCATCCCCTGCTAAAAAAGATTCCCCGTGCTTCTACCCAGAGTAGATGAACTGAAGTGAAGCCCCCCACCAGTCTGGAGCTGTAAGAGGGAAGCACAGAGCCTGTGTTTCACCAGGCAGTGCTGAATGCTACCTGCTAACATTTAAAACATTCCATGCCGTCACAAATGACAAGGAAAACGTGAAGGATGGCCACAACCATGTAGTGGCTAAAAAACGAATGAATTGTATTTCTATGGTCATTGTAGTTAAAATCAGCAGCTGCAGTAAAACATTTATTTTATGTTTTTTTTTTTTTTTTTTTTTTTTTTTTAACGATTCCCAGATTATTTCTGTGAACTTTTTTTTTTTTTTTCTTTCCAGTGGACTTTGCAATCTTACTTTACCACAGGACCCGGTGGACATTGTATAGTGTGTTAAAACAAGCACTGTTTTGCTAATTTGAAGGTATATTAATAGTTATGGTGCACTGACATGGGTTACCGGCAGGCCAGGTGCATCACCCTTGAAACACTGTGGTTATCCGCTCTTAATTCTTCTATGCATCCGAATAAAACTTGTTCCGTCTTGTAGCTCAACAAACTCAGTATTACAGGAGAAATCAAACCTATTTAAGCATCGATGGCATCATGACTCATCCCACCAAACAGCACTTCCTCTCAAACCGGTGTTCTCTTGAATAAAAGATTTTTCTCAGCCCAGATTGACTGTGACATTTTCCTTTACATACAGGTTTCCAATGACCTTGTCTTATTCAAAAGAGATACTGCAAATTGCTCCGTATTCTTATGTAAATAACCGTAATGTAGTTATTTGCTGATGCTCATCTGAAATTGTGGGGAAGAAGCACCATCTAGAGGCCGATCTGCATAATAATTGTAGAGGACATGGAAAGTTACAGCATGATCAGTTCACTGTGCTTGGACAGGTAGCCTAAATCTTTTTTTATGCACCCAAGCCATCAGTTTAATGTTCTTAACTATGCGTATGTGGCCCGTAGAAAAAAAAAAAAAAAAAAAATATATATATATATATATATATATATATATAATTATTTTTTATTCATTTTTTTCCAAAACACATGAACACATTTCTTTTCACTTGATACACAAAATTATTGCTGGGATATCTAAAGTATAGACCAACACTGGTCACATGTGCATTAAGGTTTTTATTGCATGTTGTAATTTAACCAATAGACAAGCACCAATATGAGGCACCACCTGGAATGGACATTCTTCAGGATCACTCTGTAACAACATAGTAACTCTTAAATCTTTAATTTGATTACATCAAAGTATTATATATGTGCTGCATTAAGGCAAGAGCATGTTTGTCTTGTTGGACACTCAGCTACTCAATATAAATGACCAACAACGGAGCACATGTATCCTTCCATCTTCCATTGGTTGAAGGTGGTAGCTCTACCTTCAGGTGTGCAGATAACTTCATAGAAAATGTCTCGTCCCAGCACATGTATTTCGAATACTCATGATACCTTGTGTAAATAAGACCGGTTCAGAGTTGCTGTAAGGTGTATTTCTTCATTCTGAAGGAGGTAGGCTACTGACTCAGGCTTCAAGTCTTTACGCTAAGCTAACACGTTATGCTAACATGGTTATCGAGCCAGAGAATGTGCAAAAATGAAAATGAAATCGAACATCTCAAGTCTAGGTAAGTTGGGGGAAAAAGGTATATTTCCCAAAATGTTGGCGTTTTCTTTTAAACTCTGCAAAACCCCATCATAGGTCATAGGTTGAAATACATGTTGGTCCTGCTGGGCTTTGCACAAACAAATTCAGCTTCTGCAATATAACTGATATAGTGCCCTACATAATGATTGACAACCTCAATATGAAGAAGAAATTCATAAAATGTTTTCTATGTGTAGCAGTATGAGAATTACAGTATAATCTTGTAATAATCATTACAAAGAATTGCTAGTTTGTATTCTGAAAAGGGCATCACAATTGATACCCCTGCATTTAGTATTTTGTCAACCCTCCCTTTGCCAAGACATCCTGTGATCCAGCCATCATTAATGAGACAAGAGACCATTCCTCCATGCGGAATCTCTCCTGATCCATCGTAGTCCTGGGTAATCCCTTGTGGACCTTACTATTCAGCTCATCCCACATACTTTCAATGGGGTGTATGGTTTAGGTTTAGAACTGGGATAGCCATTGTAGAAACTTGATTCAGTGGTCAGTTAAGCTTTTTGTGGATTTGGAGGAATACTTCAGACCAAATTAGTCTCCTGACAGAAGCTGCCAGATTTTGGAGTATTCCAGGTTATTTCCTGCAAAGAGAATTCTGAGGCAGTCACCACCTCCACAAAATTGACCAGTGTCAGCATAAAAAAACATTAATACAAACGTTGTTCTTGATGGATTTATATTATTTGTAACTGCAATGACGCCATTACTCCAATATGGTGCTGTATTGTAATCACCACATTGCACCAGGGAAGGTGCTAGAGAAGAAATCCACAGCACTGAATCTTCACTGCGCTTAGACAGGTAGCCTAAATCTTTTTCTTTTGCACCCAATCACGTCCAGTATTCACAAAAAAGTAATCAGTTTAATGTTTTCAACTTTGGCCTGTGTAATAACCAATTTCTGTAAGGAGCAGTCAGTACCATCATCATCTGATCATTACTGGCTGTTAAAGAAGTACAATTCACATTACTATCGAGATGTGATAAATATGGCAGCCTACCTCCATTAGTGTACCAGTGCGTGTGTTACTGGGTGAATGAGAAGCATCAACTGTCAAGTACTTTGGATGAAAATGCTATATAAATGCAGTCCAGTTACCATTAGATCAAGCTACTAGAGAACGTTTGACATTATTTCTTTCTTTTTAGCTTGTCTTTACCAAGGGTGCCAACAATTCCTGAGGGCACTGTATACATACTCAACCATACAATCGCTCTTTCTACTGTAGTTGTGGACATCTGCAAAGACAGATGGCTGTAAGATGAAATAAGCTGGAAACAAAGCACATACAGAGCTTTCATGCCGGATTTTGAACTTTCCACATGGCATAAATTCAATGGATTCAATGAATTTTCAATGATTTACAAATATATGTGAATACCACAATTTTAGCAAGTCATTTATCACATCTGAATTGACCAAACTGACCGAAGAAAATTCAGCTTTCCATTTTGGAAATGTAAATCAAAATGAAGTCATGTTGAACTAATCCACAATCACGGTGTTTGTAGTAAAGGGAAAATGCCGATTAAAGATATTCTCCCATCGCTTTAGATGATTCCGTTTGTTTGTCATACATTAAAAAATATCCAATGCCCTTTTTTCTCTCTCTAGAATGTATGTTACCACACCGCTTTCACTTAAGGAGGAAACCGCAGCTTAGATTGTCATCACTTTCCTGGACCAGGCTTGAAGTCCCAGTGTAATGAGCATGGCCAGCCACCTCGACAACAACCGCCTTAAAGTCGCCGCACCTGCTTTCCTGAGACAGACAAGTGAAGAGGTGAGTCAGAGGGGAACAGGCTGAATTTCTGGACTCAGTTGGAGTTCCGGACGGGCTGTTACCTGCACTGCTTTGCCGGTGAAGAGAGAGCCTGTGGCCCCACTCTGAAATGCTCTGGACTGACCGAGCTGAATCAGACCTTTGTGGTATTGCAAGGCGATGCGGGCAGTCACTCCAGAGCCTGTGGGGCTTCGGTCAACCTACCCGGCAGAAGATGATTTTATTATTTTCAGGCGAGACATATGACACAAGCACTCATAAATTATCAAAAGACCAATACATTTTTACCTTTTTGTTGCATTCAATAACTTTTGTAAGTAACTGTTAAGCGATTACTGCGCTATGCTTCAAATTTAGCACCATTCCTGCTTATTAATTGAATGTTCAAATCGAATGGCCTGGTTGTTCTTGTGATATGCATTTCATATATATTCCCATGACAGCCATTTGCCGTGCCCTTGATAAATCTGCCCTATAATTAAATAAGAAACAGTGTACTCATGAATTCCAGCCACTAATGGCGAGTCTAACACATTAGAAAAAAATCACTCTGTCCGTCAAATAAAAGTGCAGTAAGAGCAAGACACCATGGAATGAAAGTTTAGTTTCAGTTTCATTTTGGCCTGTTAACAGAAGGGATGCTTGCTCTCTCACTCTGAGGAAGGCTTATGGCCCAAAGCTTCAGGGTTCCATTTGTTTGTTGTCCCAAATGAACAGCTGAAAGAGAATTAGTCTGTGTGCCTCAATTCCACTGCACTTCTCTCACAAAACAATGCAGCCATAGCGTATAATAGCACTTATGTATAGTTATTGTAGTATTCGGGATATTGTAGTTGGCAACCGTGGTATGCTAGTTGGTAAGTTTTAGTTGTATCTATGTGATCACGCTAAGACTTGGAACTGTACTTTCCTCTAGGGTCCTTGTCCCTGGCTTTGATTTGCACTTTATTGGACGTCGCTCTGGATAAAAGCGTCTGCTAAATGACTGTAATGTAATGTAATGAACAGAGAGCACCTCTGCGACATGTTCAAATATACATATTAAGGTGAGAGTATGTGGGGCTGTCGACCAGGCACTCAACCCATACACAAATGCCCCAATTCTCTGTTTCAATAAACTGGGTAAGAAATACACGAGAATAGAGGACACAGTCTGCTCGCTTTTGAACAAAAATAAATACACATTTAGTAACTGCCACGTTTGCTACAAGCATCTTCTTCCTAATATAGTGTCTGTATCAGGAGAGTTGAATGAATAGCCAGATCAGAACCTGAATACTTTGTTGCTCATCTCACATGACAGATGTCCTTGCCTTCAGATTCCCTCTCTTCCATCAGTCATTGGCATTATATTCAGTTAATGCTCATGACAAGGGAGATGTCACGGAGTGGATTACAGCAGAAATATGTATTTCCTGAGAGGCGGATTATGGGATGAAAGGAGTATTCTCTGTTGGGAAAATCATATACATACTGTACGTGTATATTCCCAGGGAAATCATTCTGGGATAGGGAAAAGTCCCAGTTAAGATGGACTGTTGGAAGAAAACCGTATTCCCAGTTGGAGAATTGCAGATATATACGCTCCCAGTGAGGGAAATCTTCTGGAGATACAAACTTTCACAGGCAGAAGGGGATTTTAGGAAGAAACCAGTATTCCCATTTTAGGGGATACACTACAAACATTCACATATAGAGTGGGATTATATGAAGAAACCCGTATTCCCATTTTGTTGATATTGTGAGGATGAGTCTGACCTGAGCATCGGCAAACACACACACGTTGGCGGTTGGCTCCTCTGAGAATGCGTCCTTTCCGTCGGTGAGGATTGTGCCATACAGGAATGCCAGGTCAGGGCTGTCAGGATGGTGGAGTTGAACCTGAGATTGGAGAAGCACTGTCACATCCCAACCAGATTTTATTGTCAGAAGAACCCGATCAGAACCACTTGCAGACACAAGAATGTAAGAAATGACAGGCTTTAATCGTTCTACAGAAGCAGGTCAGTGCATGGCAAACAGGACAATACGGGAAAAGCAGTTTCGTAAATGAGTCCAAGTAAAGGGTCAGAGTCCAAGCAACCAGGGTACTGTATAGCAGGCAGGTAGGAATCAAAAAGACAGGCGGAGGTTGAAGCCGGGTAGTCAATCAGGGAAGGGCAGGAGAACAGGAGGGCTGAAGGGCAGGAGACGGGTAAGGAAAGCAGGAGGGCCGGACAGAGACGGGACTCAGAAACAGGAACTCGGGAGACAGGTAAAGAGCATGCAGGAACAACCGCTGGCAAGTATGAGGACACAAGCACAAATGCAGGGCACAAGACGATCTGGCAACAAACAAGGAAATATGTGAGGACACACACACATCAGGTACGGGGCATGGACATGTAACGGGAAAACATGAAACGGGAAAACATGAGACGGAATGTTATCACCATGAATACATAGAAACGAAGAAAAAGACAGACACAAACAATGGGACTGGAACACAAGACGTGACATTCTATCCCATTTACCGGCATAGCAACTCCTTTGAGCGTGGTTTATGCACATGCTTTGACACATCCTGGAGTTACAGATGCATCACCCCTCTGAGCTGCCCATTCTACATCCTTGCATGCAGTCATTCTACTTAACCAGCTGGTTTTATACCTCAACTGTTACCTGCTCAACCTATTGGATTTGATTGATAGAGTTCTTATTACATTTCTGTTACAGTATATTCATTCTGTCTTAACAATTTGCCAAGCAGCGGAGGATGGGTTCTCCCTCTATAGCCAGGTTCCTCCCGAGGGAGTTTCTTCTTGCCACAGTCTGAGGTTTTTTTTTCGTCTCCCCACTGGGAAGATCTTTTACCTCATGTGCTTGCTATCTGTGGGTTCACGCCAGGGATTTCCCCCTTATCCCCATGTCTATTACTCTGTAAAGCATATTTGTGGCAATGTTCTGTGAAAAGCACTATAAAATTTTTTTTTGATTGATCCTATTAATATTCAAAAACTGTTAATTGGCCATTCCTGTAGTAGTTCTTATTAAAATATTTCAGACAGGCGCATACTACACATTCGTGAGGGCTGAGATAATCTTCCCCCTTTCACTGTGAAGCAGTGAAATTAACAAAATTACAATTTGTTATTTTATGAACATGCTTATTTTTCAAGGAGTGTACGTGCTCCTAAGTTGAAAAATTTAGGAGCACATCAATGCACCCCAATTAGTAAATGTACTCCTAAATTATTCTTCCAGTTAGTACACATTAATTTTCAAGAGCAAATGCTCCTAAAATGGGGGCACTGTAGAGCCATGTATGGCCTTCATGTCAGAAGCCAATATGCATGAAATATCTGCTAACTGGACACAAAGGACTAATTCCAATAGCTTATTCTTCTCCTCTTTTTTCTTTTCTTTGCTCCTTTTTCTACTCCCATCTCCATCCATTGGAAGAGCCTAGAAAATGAAGATGGGGAAATCGAGAAAATGTAAATTAGGCAAATGGAATGTCCTTGCTCCTTCAAACGTCAGTTCGAAGCCATGTCAGTTACAGGCAGATGCGTGGGAGGTGGATCCACAGGTTGATCACGTTTATGAAAAAAATACTTCTGCAAAGATCTTCTTTCCTTGTTCAAAGGCAAGATTGGGAGTTCCTAATTTCTACTTCTAGCTCCTCGAAAGAATACGTAACGGGTTGGAATGTCCTTAAAGACCTTGATCAATTTCCGGGTAAGAAGCAAGGAAAAAGAAAGAAAAATAAGCGTTTGGAGTGAGCTCAGTGTCTGAAGAAAGAATCCTCCTCTACCTGGGACTTGATGGCGTTGGTCACCGCAGTGGCGATGTCAACAAGGTCCCTGGTCCTCGACGTCCTCACGTCCAGCCCGAACCTCTCAGCACTGACAAAGGCGTAGTATGCTCCCCCGTAACTTATGTCCACCGCCACGTCCCCGTGTCCCGGAATAGCAACCATAACATCTGAAAGGAAAGTAGTGATGGGTGAACAAACCCCATAGTCAGCGAAGTTACTGGGAGAATGGTTTCGGGTAGATTAGGGGCAAATCATAAATGCAAAAAAAATAATTTGAGAAATGTGTTGAAGGAATACTCAAAATTGTCGTAAGGAAAAAAAATTTCAAAGGCACATTTCTATATTAAAATGCCGATTGTGAAATAGGACCACTAATAGTTTGCAGTTCCTTTGCATCTTCAACTGGGTGTGACCACAATACATTATATGCTCTTTTGGTACATGGAAGACTTTTTATTGGTCCTCATGAGCCAGTTATAGAAAGTATATTGTGTGCATTATTGTTCTGCAGTGGGTTGGTTGCATTTTCTCCTGGATTAGTTAAGTATTATTTGTTTGCCTGCTGATTCTAAATTCAGTTTAGTTGTCATTTTAGTGTTCTGTTGTGTACTTGTTTGTTTGTTAGCTATTACAAGTGGTGTTTATTTAGATTCAGTGAAACTGGGTTAGGTGTTTGTTTCTCTCAGGTAAGCTAGGCTATTAAGTTAGGCTATTGTTTTACTGGCTGGCAGGCCACAGCTTTTGTTGTAGGAGGAGCCAATACTTTGCACCCTGCTCAGGCTATTAGTACTGGCACACCTGAACTCACTTCAGTGTGCATTATTGTTCTGCAGTGGGTTGGTTGCATTTTCTGTATTCGGCGTCAGTGTTACTTAAGCAGTTGTGTAGCGCACCAGCGGCAGCCTCGGCTACTTGCCTCGGCGTACGAAGTCGCAGGTGTACAAAGTCGGGGGTGTCTATCTACGGGTGTCCATCCAGGCTGTCAGAGAGCCTGATGATTGATTTTGTTTTTGCTGCCTGCCCTCATTCCACTGTGTAGTATTCCTCTTGTCCTCCCTAGTTCCCTCCATGTGTTTCCTTCCCATCCCTGTCCTCTCTCCTCTCCCCAGGTCCCAGTCAGGTAGGAGGTTCGCCTCCCGCCAACATGGGCAGAATATCTCTAACCTCATCTTTCCTCCCAGATCCCCTGGTATTGATCTCTGTGTGGCTGGTGGCCTCTGGAACTGCCAGTCCGCCGTCCAGAAAGCAGACTTCATATCTGCCTATGCCTCCCACCTCAACCTTGACTTTCTTGCTTTAACTGAAACGTGGCTCTCACCTGAGAACACGGCCACCCCGGCTGCCCTTTCCTCTGCCTTCTCCTTCTCCCACACACCCAGATCCTCTGGCAGAGGAGGTGGCACAGGTCTCCTAATCTCATCCTCATGGAGATCTAGTGTCTTCTCCTCATCCCTCTCCTTCTCCTCTTTTGAATTTCATGCGGTTTCTGTTACTCTGCCGTGCAAACTGTTTGTTATTGTTGTTTATCGCCCCCCGGGTCCTCTGGGAAACTTTTTGGATGAGATGGACATCCTCCTCAGCTCCTCACCTGTCAATGACACCCCCCTGATCCTCCTGGGTGACTTCAACCTCAACTCAGAGTCCACCCAGTCTACCTTTCTCTCCCTCCTCTCTTCTTTTGACCTTACCCTCACTCTTTCCCCTCCCACCCACAAAGCAGGCAACCTTCTTGACCTCATCTTCACAAGGAGCTGCACAACAACCAACCTCTCTGTAACACCACTCCATATATCTGACCACTCCTTCATCTCTTTCTCTCTTCCACTCTCCTCTAACACCCATCCATCTCTCCCACCATCCACTGTCACCTGTCGACGGAACCTACGCCACCTGTCTTCCTCCACCCTCTCATCTACAATCCTCTCCTCCCTACCATCTGCGGAGTCTTTCTCTCGACTGTCTACCGATGATGCGGCTACAACTCTCATGTCCTCCCTCTCATCTTCCTTTGACTCTCTGTGTCCCCTCACCACCAAACTAGCTCGGGCCTCCCCCCCCAGTCCTTGGCTTTCTGATGCTCTACGAGCTGTCCGAACCGAACTGCGGGCGGCGGAGAGAAAATGGAAAAGGTCCTGTCTCCCCAGTGATATGGCTTCCTTCCATGCCCTCTTATCATCTTTCCATTCCTCTGTCTCTCTAGCTAAATCCTCCTTCTTTCACTCGAAAATTAACGCGGCCGCCTCTAATCCCCGCAAACTGTTTTCAACTTTCTCCTCCCTTCTGGCCCCCCCTCCCCCCCCACCCCCCTCATCACTCACACCTGATGACTTTGTCTCCTTCTTTGAAAAGAAGGTCGATGCTATTCGCAATTCCTTCTCCCAACCCTCCACCCCTGCTGACCCTCCTACCCTCCCCAACTCCCTAACCTCCTTTTCTCCCCTCTCTGACGCCGACAGACTGAAACTCCTTACTTCCCACCGCCCGACCACCTGTCCTCTTGACCCCATCCCCTCTCCCCTCCTACAATCTATATCTGAGGACATTCTCCCTTTTCTCTCCTCTCTAATCAACACCTCCCTCTCTTCCGGCACCATGCCCTCTTCCCTGAAGAGGGCCAGAGTCACTCCCCTCCTCAAAAAACCTACTCTTGATCCCTCTGCCCTGAACAACTACCGGCCTGTCTCTCTTCTTCCTTTTCTCGCTAAAACCCTGGAACGGGCGGTCTGCTCCCAACTGTCCACTTATCTTCTCCACAACAATCTCCATGACCCCAACCAGTCTGGCTTCAAGAGTGGCCACTCCACTGAAACCGCCCTGCTCGCGGTCACTGAGGCACTCCACTCTGCTAAAGCAAAATCCCTCTCCTCTGTCCTCATCTTCCTCGACCTGTCAGCCGCCTTCGATACAGTCAACCATGAGATTCTGCTCTCATCGCTGTCTGGGATGGGTGTCACAGGTTCTGCACTCGCTTGTTTTTCCTCCTACCTCTCTGGTCGCTCCTACCAGGTGACTTGGAGGGGCGCACTCTCCGACCCTCAACCCCTACGAACTGGAGTCCCGCAGGGCTCGGTTCTTGGGCCTCTTCTCGCTATACACCATGTCCCTTGGTTCTGTTATCTCTTCCCACGGCTTCTCTTATCACTCCTACGCTGATGACACCCAACTCTTCATTTCCTTCCCCCCCGACACCCAAATCACCACACAGATCTCTGCCTGCTTGGCTGATATCTCTGCGTGGATGACTTCCCATCACCTGAAGCTCAACCTTGCCAAAACTGAGCTTCTCTACATCCCTGCTAAGTCCTCTCCGTCAATCGACCTCTCACTGACTGTGGAGGACTTTGTAGTTTCCTCCTCCCGTACGGCAAAGAATCTTGGGGTGACTCTTGATAACTGCCTCTCCCTGGCTCCACAAGTATCCTCCACTGCAAGAACCTGCAGGTTCTTTCTGTATAATATACGCCGCATCCGTCATCTCCTGACGGAGAAAGCCACCCAGCTCCTAGTCCAGGCGCTCGTCATTTCCCGCCTGGATTACTGCAACTCCCTCCTAGCCGGTCTCCCAGTGTGCGCCATCAAGCCCCTCCAGCTGGTCCAGAATGCTGCAGCCCGCTTGATCACCAGTCAGCCCAGGTCGGCTCATGTCACCCCGCTTCTCATTGGCCTCCACTGGCTTCCTATTGCCGCACGCATCCGATTCAAGGCCCTAGTGTTGGCATTTCAGGCTGCTAAGGGGACTGCCCCACATTACATACAATCCCTGATCACTCCCTACTCCCCAGCTAGACCACTCCGGTCTGCCAGCTCTGGTCGCCTTACGGTTCCCTCTCTACGGGCACCTGGCGGTCGAGCTGAACGTTCACGCCTGTTTTCCGTTCTGGTTCCTCAGTGGTGGAATGACTTGCCTACCACTGTCAGGACAGCAGAATCCCTCCCCCTATTTCGACGCAGACTCAAAACACACCTCTTCAAACTCTACCTTAGTCCTCCCTCCTGATTTACCCCGCCCCCCCCTTCTGATACCCCTATCCCTGTCTAACCCGCCCCCCCCCCCAAAAAAAAATAAAAATAAATAAATAAATAAATAAATAAATAAATAAATAAATAAATTGCACTTATGATGACGACTATATGTTTAGAACAGCAGTCCAGGTGTATTTTCCTAGTTCTGGATGTGATGCTTTGACTTGTGGTAGAACCTATGCACTTGTAAGTCGCTTTGGATTAAAAGCGTCTGCCAAATGACTAAAATGTAAAATGTAAAATGTAAATGTAAATGTATATAGTAGCTCCACCAAGCAAGTGGTTTATGAAGGCAGACTTTCACAGTATCACAGAGCACCCACGGATGTCACAAGCTTCTCCACTGAGTACACATACAGCCTCACATGGGCCTACAACCATGCCATTATAAATCATGGCCCACTGATTAGTCTGGCAAAAATAGACCAGTATAGTATGATTTACAGTATGATAAAAGAATATTATCATACTGTTGCTCAGTTTTTCTTATAAATTAACTGCATGTCTTACTTAGATTACTTAATGCTGTCTTTTTTAAATAAATAAATTCAGATAAAATGTTCTTTAAAAACATTTACGATATGTTAATTGCATTGTAAGGCACAATGACATTGTACATTATATACCTAAAAGCAATAAAAATCATAAATATGTCATTCTGGACAGCAGATGATACTGTGAGGTAACACAAAAGAAATCTTATTCTATGTGACATAATTGTTATATGGTATGACAAAGAATTTGTTTGACCTTTAATCAGCCAAATGTTTGGGCTGCCTATAAAAATCTGTAGTGTACCAGTGAGTAAAAAGGGGTAAAAAACACATTTTAACAGAGACTTTTACCACAGCTTGGGGGTCATACAGAAGCTTGATGCCATTGTTTATTTAATAACAAAATAAAAATGCTTTATGAATTTGGTCCAGATTTTCTGTTATCCAGGATGACATTGGATGAAATTCCAGTGCTGGGACAAAGGGCTTTAAAGCCAAAAAAAATCTACAGAATTTCATCATTCTTGGATATTATTATATATATTTTTTTTTACTATTTTCGTAGCATTTTTGCATTCAGCATTTCGGTGTTGACAATTATCCATACAACAATTTGACAACTATTTGTAATAGTTTGTTAAATGTCTAATTCTCTCAATAGTTTTTCATATAATTTCATTCTATATGAAGGATAGAATTGTTTTTTCATTTATTTTTAATTATTTAATTTATTTAATTGTTTATTTTTTATATCATGTTTGATGTCAAAATAACCCGTCACATCATTGATCCACATACCTAAGGCACATACCTGTTCGAAAAGCAAACGCAGGCACACTATGGAACCTCACGCATCCCGTTTTCCCGTTAGAGTATTTGACAAAAGCCTTCACCAGTCCACAGGGGCAATGAATGTTCACCTGCGTCTCGGGTGAAACGGGCGATTTCACAAGGCCGTAGTCCACCGCAAACCGACCAAGCGCGATCACAGCATGGCCACACATGGTGCTGTAGCCCTGGTTGTGCATAAAGAGCACCCCCAGGTCGGCTTCGTCAATCTCGCTCTGCACGATCAAGGCGCCATACATGTCATAATGACCCCTTGGCTCGAACATGAGTATTTTTCTGAGGTGGTCCAGTTTCTCCCTGACGTAGCGCCGTTTGGCGAGGACACTGTCACCCATCACCTCCGGATACCCACTCAGGATGATCCGCAGCGGTTCTCCCCCCGTATGCATGTCGACCACTGACAAGACAGGGCCTTCGTGGGGCGGAAACTTCGTCGCGTGACTCGCGTCCATTGCCATTACCTGCTGAAATCAAACCGATTGATTACAGGTTATAACTAAGCAGTTAGCGAAGAACACGTCAATATCCGACACTAAGTTTATTTTAAACATTGAAAAATGTGTCGGTTACAACACAAGCAAAACTTTCATGTAACCAGTAAGTTAAAAGCAGAATTCTAACATTCTGACCTGCAACGACCAATGTGAAACTAAACCCATTAAATACACAGTGCAAAAGTCCATTATCAGAAAATACAATGTAACTGAATATAGACTGCGGGTCGTACAACTTAAAAACTGAAATCAAGATTTCGCTGGTAATAGCTTATTTCACTGCCTCATAAAAATATAGCCTACCACGCATCTTGTTGCAAAGATGCAAGCAAGCGTCGTCTATTGTAACGTTAGGAGCAAATGTGAGTAATTCGTGCAGGAATGCATGTCAAATTGTTTACTTACTCTCGTATCTTTCGCCAAGTTCGAAAGATAGCAGGAATATATTTGAAGTTCTGAAGATCACTAGAGCAATTAATTCGTTATTAAAAGAGTACTTAACACTAGTTAATCAACATTGTTACTCCAAATAACACTAACCACAGAGAAACAACCATGAACGTCTTGTTTTCCTCTATTGAAGTTTGGAAGTCTGAACGCCCATCAGGCACACTGCTGCCACCTAAAGTACGGATGGTCAAACTAAAAACTCAAATCCTGGTGAGGGTAAAAAATATACGTCTATTTATATTATTTAAATAAATGTTGTCACACAGGGGAGTCAAATGTATATTTGTAGCCTACTGCTTTTACTGTCACATTTTGAGAGAGAAGATGGTCAACCAATGAAGGATCTATATTGTTGTATGCGGAGTTGCCAGAAGGGGGAAGTGTATACCAACTATTAATTCCACTGAGAGACTGCAGGTGACTGCGTTTACAAATATTGCATGCATGGCCAAGATATTCAGTCAAATTGAATTTTCGGTTCGAGCTAGGGGGTAAATCTGTAATATGTAGCCTTTTTATATTGGACGGACGCAAATCTCCTCCTGGACCTAAATGAACACATTTCACAGTGTAATTAAAACAAAAATGGGAAGTTGAAGTTGGATTAACCTATGCATACTAAACTAATCAAGTAGGCTATGCCATCCTGCAGACAAAGCACATTGTTCCCCAAGGTTCACAACCAAAAACAGGTTCACAACCAAAAAATAGGCTAAGTGCGTTCGCGGAGCCCCATGAGTTCATACAGGCCTACTTTTGACAGCAGAGATGTCAAACTGATTTCCTGGAGTGGGTGTTTACGACGTTTTTGTTCCAACCAATTACCCTGGCTTAATTGGTGCAATTAATTAGCTGAACACATTTTCACGGAAACCTTTCCTAAAATGTAATACAGTAAATATTTTAATAGGCCACAGGGATCATGTGTGCAGTCTTCAACTTATCGTTTGTCTATCTTATCTCATTATATAATTTGGCAATAATGGCAAGAGCTTTTTTGTTACAATCCCAGTGATTTAACCACTGCCAAAAACCCTGTCCCAGTAAACGATGGGGCTATCAAGTAATTAATAACAGGCATTCGCAACATGCAAACACATTCCCCATGAACTGAGTTTTAGGCTACAGTACATGTTTGCATTGCAGGGTGCATTTTTGACTTTGAAAATATAAAGATGTGAAGACTGGGTGCTTTCGACGTAGCTACAGATCTCAGGAATAGTGTTGTGCAGTTGCTTCTCTGTGCGGATTTGCAGATTTTCTCCATAGAATTACAGTGACATTAGCAGAACATCCTAGGCTTTTTAACAGCTTTATAAAATACCCAACGGGAGGCACATATCTGCAGGTAGGCTCGGCCAAGTGAATAGCTGCATAGTCATGAATTACCAAAACACTCTGCAATTCAGTGAACACACCGCACTTTGTATAATTCCACGAGCAGCGGCTCAGACAGAAGCAAAATGTAATTCTATTCATTTTTTATTGCATTCCTCATCGCAAAGTAAAGTACAGTCTGTACGGACCCAGGTGTCCTGCGGCTATGTCTGCGCAGGTACGCAAACTAGAGCAGAACTCGCCGTTCTCTGGGATCTAAGTACCCGCGGTGCTGCGCGTGATGCCCCGTGATCCTCCGACTGCGCTTCGTATGATGAGAGGAGAGAGCATCCCTAGAGAACATATTACAAACCCTTTCCCCATTCTGCCTGCCACGCGAGCTGGTCAGACGGCTCCATCCATATTTTGCTCGCTTGTGAAAAGGTGAACGCCCCACAATAACTTCCCCTATCCGTGCACATTGCCGTGGCCTCGAAGGGTCATCATCCACGAGCCAGTAGACTGAAGTTACGACAGATAAAAGGTGCTATGGGTATGGTCACCTTCCTTCAGCGGCGGAGTATATTTAGTTTGCTAACCTGCCAGGCAATCAGATTAGGAGCACAGCAAAGACACATTTGAATAGGTTGTGTAAATGTCACAGCATTGTTTAATTAGGGACTGACTGAGTTTAGATGCGTGTCTGCAGTAATTAATCTTCGGACGGACAGCTCGAGGTCCACCAAAAGGCGAGCGAGGACATTCCATTTTGTTGTGTATCGACACATCGTGGTCCTAATGAAGTCGTTTTTTTGTTTGGTGACAATCAGGGCTACATATTCCAATTAAGTTCTTATAATCCCAATGGACATTTCAATTAGACACTGGCGTCTAATTATAAACATTTTATAATGAACAGACTGTGAGGGAAAGGGGGTTAATTTGTATACGTCGCTCCCGTAATCGAATGTACATGCTAACAATTGAACCACACTTTATTTTGCCTAAGCACCTCATGACAACTCCAGTGCTTCTTTCAGCCTCTTACAGATGATATCCGTGTTAAAAACAGGATTTTATTCTAAACACAGTATTAAAAAAAAATGTCTACAGCATCAGAAGCATGTCTCATTCAGGCATTAAATTAAACATAATTACACGTTTTCATAAACAGTATAATTAAGAGCCACATTGGTTTCTACATGCTGAACATTTGCTACTTCACTTTGACTCAGGTTAATTGCTCACAGGCACAGTGTCAGTGACTGACAAGAGAATCAACCTACGCTATGGTTACCTTCTAGCTACCAGGAAAGTTTCTTCGTCATATAAGCATTACATGGGCATGTGTACCCTCTGGGGAAGTTGACCATTGGATTTGTCCTCCTGCATTGAGGATTCCATTAATTTTCTGACAGACCTGTGCTGCTCTGTAAGCCAAACCCTCTGCCCAACGATAGCCAATTATTCAGCCATTCTCTTGGACAGTACTTCACTTTTTCAACTCACAATTCCCAGCAAAAGGGATAATAGGTTCTTAATGATGTTAAAACACTTGTATAATCCACACTCCCCTCAATGTATGTGGCTAATTGGACAGAAACAAAGAGGAGATTAAATAGAACTCAGAAATGAAGTGATGTCAGAGGTCTGAACCATAGTTACACAGTTTTCATCAACACAACAACACATTAAATACTGTAAAAGCCTGGAGGGCCACAGTGGTCACGTGTTTTGATTTCATTTCAACCAGTTGCTAATGCAGGCCATGGAACTAGGTGTGAGGCATCTTTAGTCAATCAGTGACTTAAATTAAGTGCTTAACTCTTCATCAAAAACCATCAGACACTATAGCCCTCTATGACTGAGTTTTATCATCTGCTGTACACTGCTACAGAATCACTGTATAGTATTAATGAAATCAAACAGTAGCGTATTGTAGCTGCATATTTTAATGCCATCACAGCCTAACTTTCCCTCTGTTATGTGAACAACTGAATGGACATGCACTACTTGATGGCCAGTGCAACGATTTTAATTGATACATAATATTGTCTCTGTTATTACTGCTAAAAAAGGAGGGATTGCACTGTCCTTATTGTTCAGCATTTACATAGTACATGATACTGGAAATATGCATTCATGTAATTCCAACTCACTCAAGATCCTTTATCCATCTATGACAATTCCCACCAGATGGACCTGCTGGAATTTCACACATTTGCATAGTCAATACAACCATGCTGATGCATGCTTTGTTTTGGCATTCCATGGTGTCTCACGGGTGAACTGCTCACATATGTTCATGTCCCTGTTGTTTAAGAGGCAGTCTAGGCAAAGTGCCACGCGGCCTCCTGATCGATCAGATACTAGCACAATGGGACACAACACCGGCTCTCTTTATAGCCTGCTGTTCAGCCACTGCGGTGTTACCAAGCCCAGTCCAGAATTCCTCTACCCGCTTTCAAAATAAATGCAACGGCTACCAAAACAAAATTAAAAAATGAGCCAAAGAAATCAAAGCCATTTGGTTGTAGCCAGCTGTGATTCTATTAAATCCGCAGCAGAAACCACGAGCAGGTCAGTCACTGCATCGATCATAATCTGAACCCAGAGGAAACATCAAGAACAGGTGGGAAAGAAAAGTGGAAACTTTGTCGAAGCCTAAATGGGATTAGTTGCGTGGAGGAACAGACGTAGCACATTTCCTGCGTAAACTCCTTTCGGAAAACAGTCGCTGGCAGGCTGCGTGTGGGACAGTAGAGCTCATGCAGAGAAGGGAAAATAAACCCTGCTTTTGTTGGAAAGGAGCCAGGCATCTCCACTGTTTCAACACCATTGGTGGCTCCGCCACTTTAACAAGACCATTTCAGCACTATGGATCAGTTCCTGTGCTTTTGCGATATCGTTTCCCACACTGTAGACAGCAGTGCTGATTCAGAAACCACAGTTTCACATTCTCTGGATTTAGCACTGCCTGGATTCAGCATCACGCAAAGTTCTCTCCAAATAAATCACTATTGACACCTCCCTCTCCCTCCTTCTCTCTATTGACATCTCTCTGCCTCTTCAGAGTAGCTGGCAGTTCTACTGCTTCAGCACCACCAAACGAGACACAACCTCAGAATGCATCATCCAAACGCGAACTACCAAGATCATTATCTCAGTGACTTTTCATGAATCGTGATGCAGTATCTGACTGTCATCCACTCCCCTGGCTCACCTCTATCGTTCTCTCCATCCTCTTCCTCATCTTTCGCTGTCCTGAAATCCACCTGTATATGACTCACCTCATCAGTATTATCAATCTCTCATACTTTTGAGTGCAAAAATGAGGCATACTTAAGTTATAGGCTGAGTAAATACATTTTTGCCCAATTTTCAGCTTTGAGTTCATCTGAGAATCGTTCCATAAGAAAAGCCAAGGTGTCAGACGGAAGCTGTAGCCTGTAATGCCAGCTTTCTTTTCATGCCTCGCTGGTCTCTTTTTAGAACTGAAACTATTCTGACCCTTGTTTTAAAGTTCATGAGGCTTGCCTGTCCTTTCATAACTCTTAGTTGCCATGAATACAAGCTTCCTTGATTTGGTTCATTTCTTTGAGCTGACTGTGTGTGTGTGTGTGTGTGTGTGTGTGTCGAATGTTAACATAGCGTTAAATTATAAAATACTAGCCTCACTGTGTGCTTCGATCTTTTTGCTTGTTTGTAAATTTTTGAGTTGGTACAAGCTGTACTTGATACAACACACATAGATTTTGCCCAGAGAAAGAGGTTTCAGGAGGTTCAGGGCATTTTTTCAACTTTATTGCATGTGTCCACATCCTCTGATTGAACTGCACTCTGTCTAGTGTCTACAGTAACTGCACATGGACTATAGCCTTACAACACAATTGCAATTGCATCTCAGCTGGCAGTCTGCAAAGGGAAACGATGTGAGAGCCATCACCTTGGAGGATACTGGTTTTTATGTGCACTCCTGAATTGCCATAGCATGCTGTAGTAACGGCAGTCATTTACACAATTCGACATTTCAAACCTATAATTACCTAAGAATGATGATTATCCGTTTCCCAATGTGAATGAAGCTTGTCTAATATGAATACAGGCTATCTTGCCAGGGGGAAAACACTTATAAGAATATGCGGATAATATTTTTTAAATTCAGTTTCTATTAATAGCAAACTACTGGTACACACTAGAGCCTGGACTAGAGCCCTGAATGGCTGTCAGGCGAAATGAACAAACAGATCTTCTGTTGCTTTCAATGGAAAATTGTCAGTGTGGTGCTTCAGAATGGGATGGTTATCCTTTTCTGACCTCTTTGATTATTTAGCAAAACACGGGAAATGTTAGTCTTACATTGCAGAGCCAAGATATTTTTATTATGTGAAGTGCTGTATTTTGTTTGGCTTCACAATGGGAATATGTGTTTGCAGACTGGCTGAATTAAAATGTCTCTTCGGGTTTGACAGGAGTGTCCAGGCCCCACTGGCCTGCTGTCATGTCTCTATGCGTTTCTTTTGGGTCTTTTACAGGATCAGCAGTTCCGGGTGTACTGCTGAGGCCACGTTTTTCAAATTTCCTCCCACAATGCACCTGGTACACACTGGAGACATTCTTTGAGGGCTGAAATATTTCTGAGAAGTCTGTGGACCGTGTTTAAGAAGGGAGGTGAAAATATTCAAAATTAATCTTTCTAAAGGTAATCCCTCCATTATTCCCACTAGCTGCATTTTGACATTTTTGGAGGTTGGGCCACCATGGGTTGGATCATTGCAGCATCAGCAGCAATGCTGAAAGTATGCAAAGGCCTTTCGTTTATCTTTGCTGAATAAAATCTGGATTTGCAACTGAATTGGACACATTCTGAACATGCCATTCCACATGTATGCACTATATGAAACTGGGTAAATGTTACACTGCACTGTGTAATTCACTAGCAAAGATATGTTAAAATAAATCCTGAATGTTAAAATAAAACATTCAGGAAATTAGTTACATTTTTTACACAAATATATTCGCTCAGAAAAAAGATTATATTTTCACAGTTATTAGTCCCCCTAGTCAGTCTATGAGATAAAAATCAAACAATGCCACTTTTTAAAGATAACCTTGGGGCACTGCATTCTGCCCTCCCACGATTTCCTGTTTCACTGGGGTAAAGTGAAATATATGGCGTGAAATCACTGTGTCAATTCTCACAAGTGGGGCAGCACGGATGGTGCAGTGGGTAGAACTGCCGCCTCACAGCAAGGAGGTCCATGCAAGGCCAGGGCCTTTGCATGTTCTCCCTGTGTCTGCGTGGGTTTCCCCCGGGTACTCCGGTTTCCTCCCACAGTCCAAAGATATGCAGGTTAGGCTGATTGGAGAGTCTAAAGTGCCCGTAGGTATGAGTGTGTGAGTGAATGGTGTGTGTGCCCTGCGATGGACTGGCAACCTGTCCAGAGTGTATTCCTGCCTTTCGCCCAATGTATGCTGGGATAGGCTCCAGCCCCCCTGCAACCCTGTTCAGGATAAGCGGGTTCAGATAATGGATGGATGGATGGAATTCTCACAAGTGTGCGCTCTCTATTATAAGTTCTGCATTTCAGTTTTATGCTCTCGATGTTCAGTTTCAGCTTTCAATTCTTTTTTTCAAACCGGAAATATGTCAAGGGATTAAGGTTTGCTAGCTGATCACCAGAACTGTTGATAGAAATTGAATTGAAATTGAACTGTACCATCATGTCCTTTAAAAACGCAACAAAAACAGCAATCATTGAATGAACCAGACGCAAACGTGAGCGCAGTTCTTGTTCCTGCTCGCTTTCTTTGTTTTTGGCGCTCTCGTATTAAAAACAGTGATTTCACTCCACAGTAATTCCACGCCATATAAATAACACACATATAAAATCTGTGCCATCCATGGGGAAAGGCAAAGAACTCTCAGACGAAACAAGACAAAGAGTTGACCTTCACTAGTTAGGAAGTATGGTTGCATTCAAATAAATAAAAAACTAAAGATTCCACTTTCCACTTTTAGGTCAAGGTCTCTAAATCTATCACCAAATAGTGCCTCCATGCTAATAATTATTTTACAAGGAGGCAAGGAAAAGGCTCCTACTGAGTATTTTTAATGGTGTTGAAAGCAGGTGTAATGGTCAGATGAGACAAATATAAATGTGTTAAGCACAGCAATGGTAGGCTTGCCATTAGTAGGACACTTAAAAGGATCATCATACCTACAGTGGTGGTTTTTGAGGTTATGGGGTTGTTTGCATCTATTAGTCCTAACACTGTTATTTAGGTGAATGGACTCATGAACTCCAGCAAGCACTAAGACACTTTGGCCAAAAATATGATTCCCTCTCTCTTTAACTTTAAATGGATCTTTCAGGAGGACACTGATCCCAGGGCTACCGCAAAAGTCTACCCAGAAATAAGGTGCATGAAATGGTGTGTATCTCCCTGTGTAATCTCCATAATACCAGGAATGCCATTACATTGTATCATTCATATTCCTGGGACTGGCTAGTTCTCACCGTTAACTGAAATCTGGGTCAACCTGCATTCAATTTCAGTGCTCCATAAACATGGAATATTTACCAACATACCAAAGATTGACTCACTGCTGTCATTAAAACAATTCCTGAACTTGATTCTAAGTTTACATACATCTGTTTCTATTTACTTTGAGTGATATTATTCTGTTCTACAGTAACTCAGCTGCATTATAAATGCAGGTGTCTAGCTAAATGCATTTCTGAGATTTAAATAATGGTTGAATGAATGAATAATGTATTTTGCCCATGTGCTGTGTTGCCCTATATTGCCCTTAGACAGGGGTCTCAAACTCCAGTCCTGGAGGGCTGTAGTCTCTGCTGTTTTTTGTGATTTTGTCTGAATCAGCAGTCCATTCAGCCTTCGAAACAGGGTGTGCAGATTATTTAGCCAATCAATAACTTAGATTAGGCACTTGAGTTCAGAAACACATTAAAAACCAGCAAACACAGTGGACCAACAGGATATTATTTGTGATCCCTGCCTTAAGGGGATACATAGACTAATAGTATTGTGATTGTAATTGTTTTAATCTTGTTGGCCTATATTACTTTATGTTAGTAACAGGGTTATACCCATACACACTTCTGTGATGTAAATATGTTTTTATGTTTTCTTAATCTGGAATCCCTATCCCGTTTCTTAATATCACCTCAATATTTCTATCTATTAGTCATTTTGGAAATATGTATTTTTCAGGAAGAGAAATGTTGCTATTAATATTTCTTGAAGTATTAATAATGTTATGCTAACATTAATAATAATAATAATAATAATAATAATAATAATACATTTTATTTGAAGTGGTGCCTTTCTAGACACTCAAGGTCACCTTACATTGTACAAAATACAAAATAAACATGGTAAAAACATGATACAAAATATCCAATTTAAAATCATCAACAAAAAAGAAAACATGATACAATATATCCAATTAAAAATAATTTACAATGAACATACAATTCATAACAAACAAACAGACAGCAGACAGAGATAGACACAAGAACATGTAAAGGGAAGGAAACAGTCAGGGGTATGCAAGAGTAAACAGATGAGTTTTGAGAAGTTTTTTTAAAGATGACAGTGATGGATGGCGGATGTGTATGGGTAGAGAGTTCCAGAGCCTGGGTGCTGTAGAGCTGAATGCTCGAGCACCCATAGTAGAGAGTCGGGTGGTGGGGATAGACAGGAGGCCAGCTGAGGAAGAGCAGAGAATGCGAGTTGGGGTGTAGTCGTGAAGAAGGTCAGAGAGATAGGGGGGTGCAAGGGTGTTCAAAGCCTTGTATGTCAGTAGGAGGATCTTGAAATCAATGCGCTGTTGAACTGGTAACCAGTGTAGCTGAGTGAGGATGGGTGTGATGTGGTCATGAGATTTTGTGTGGGTGAGGATTCGGGCAGCAGAATTTTGTATAATTTGAAGTTTGTTGGTGAGTTTGGTGGGGAGTCCTGAGAAGATGCTGTTGCAGTAATCCAGCCGGGAGGTGACAAAGGCATGGATTAGA
Organism: Conger conger; assembly: GCF_963514075.1. Taxonomy (NCBI): domain Eukaryota; kingdom Metazoa; phylum Chordata; class Actinopteri; order Anguilliformes; family Congridae; genus Conger; species Conger conger. Next base: position 24,766,362 of record NC_083764.1, read on the forward strand.
GTTTCAGCACTGGTGTGGGAGAGTGAGGGGCGGAGTCGGGAGATATTGTGTAGGTGAAAAAAGGCAGTCCTTGAGATGTTTTTTATAAGAGATTATTACTTTTCCCTGCTGATTGACCCTAATGGGAGATTTATATATATGGAGAATCCGCCTCTTTCTCACCCCCTACTCGACCCAGCTCCTGGTCCAAGCGATGGTTCTGTCCCGCCTGGACTACTGCAATTCCCTCTTGGCTGGCCTCCCAGCGTCCGCCATCAGACCCCTCCAACTTATCCAGAATGCAGCAGCTCGTCTGGTCTTCAACCTTCCCAAATACTCACACGTCACCCCCCTGCTTACTTCCCTCCACTGGTTGCCTGTCATGGCTCGCATCAAATTCAAACATTGGTGCTAGCCTTCCAAGCAGTTAAGGGGTCTTCCCCAGCTTACCTACAAAAAATCATCAGACCCTACACCCCTGCCATACCTCTTCGTTCAGCCTCCACATACCGCTTGGCACCTCCCCCTCTCCGAACCTCCCCTTCACGCTCACGACTACTGTCTGTTCTGGTTCCACGGTGGTGGAATGAACTCCCCGTTGAGGTCAGAACTGTAGAATCTCTCCCCACCTTCACGCGCAAACTGAAGGCGCACCTCTCCCCATCCCTCCCTACCTCCCTGTGAACCTTAATTGTTGTCTTTCTGTGATTTAGTTTGTGTATCAGTATTTTTAGTTGGCTAGGTAAGCAGTGTTTGGATAGTTAAGTTTGGTCACTTTTGCTTTGTTATTTGTTTGTTTATTGTTTGTTTAAAAAATAATAATAATTTTAAAAAAAATTTTTTTAAATTAAAACAAAAAAAATTTAAAAATTCAAAAAGGCCCTGGTCCTTATCTTTGTTGTACAGGTAGCAGTTGAAATTGTTTTTCCCTCTAGGGTCTTTCAGCGCACTTATCCCTGGTTATGGGTATGCACTTTGTTGTACGTCGCTCTGGATAAGAACGTCTGCCAAATGCCATTAATGTAATGTAATGTAATGTAATATTTAGCAGTGTATTAATCAGAGCAATTTGTAGGCCCCACAAGTGATTGATGTAACTTTTACTGGGTCCAGGAAAGTGCAATCGAGAGAGGAGAAAAAGAAGGAAAATAGATCAGTTAATGCAGCTGCCCACTCCTTTTGTGAAATTAATAAATGTAAGACCTAATTAGACCCACATTAACTCTAGACTACTTTCATTTGATGACATTACTGAAGTGGTGCCTTCCATTTATTGGATTAAACTGACTGGATGGTGGCTGACTGCTTATATTCTTTGCACCTGTATTTTTTGCAAATGATTCAGTACATGTTATCCTCTCCATGCTGTAAATTATTTACCTTTAGATTTCACCTTGTTGTAGATCCTTCTTTAGTTTTCTAATGTATTATGCACACATATTTTGTGATATACGCACAGTTGTTCTAATATGAATTTGTCTTTTAATCAACACATTGATCTAGTATAACCATGTTCAGATACATGTGTTCAATTGTTTGTATTTTTAATATTTTCAAAACCATTGCCAGAAATGTAAAAAGGAAGTTAAAAGGAAGTTAAATAAAAGGAAATTCTGTAGCTACTTCAGAGCACACAACCCTGAGAGGGAATTGACGTAACCCTGAACAGCACAGGAAACAAAGGGACATGGGACATAAGCACTTGGTGGAAAATGAATGACGGAATACATTGAGAAGATTATATACGTCTGTGGAAATTTCCTCTTCAACATCTAATGGACACGGAGGAAGCCTGAGAGCTTTCGAGTTGCTCAAGCAGTAATATAATGCATTTTGACATGGCGCCAGGGGATTTTTTTTTTTAATGAAATATGAAAACATTTCCATAAAACACAAGGCATAAGAGCAAGGACCAAGGGAAGAGACAGAGGACGTCATTGAAACTTGAAGTACAACTGAGTGCAGCCTCATTTGAATGCGACTGAGTTAGCAGTATGGATATCGTTAAGATTAATTTTTAGTTATGGTTATGGTGTGGGTGTGTCAGTTTGTGCTAAAAGCTTCCTTGAAAATGATCAATTCAGGTTTTGCAACTTGCTTACGAATTACTCCAGAAAATGTTTGAATGAGAAGAATATTTACAGTATATAGAAGAGTTCTTCTCAATTAGAGCTGTGCTAAATAAGGTAGGGTTTATACAGAATTTTTTGAAGGACCCCTGTTTATTCTCTCGGAATGCCCTATTACAGTCTCCCACCCTTCCAACTCCCCAGGGTTTCACAACAGACGAACGAGCCAGGACACCAAGCTCATAATTTTTCCTTCAGCATTTTCCTCCCCACTGACCAGCATAACACCCGTACAGGAGAGAATCAGAGATTGGTGAGGTGGGCCCTGGCTTCCTGGCTTCCTGGCTGGAGATTGAACTCACAGCTGCTGTGTGAAATCAGCTGAGTCAGGTGAGAGTTCTACCTCAAGCAATTCTCCCATCATACTTAAACCGACACTACAAATATGCAGAAGAAACCCTGCAGGGTAAAAATCTGCAGATTGACGATTCAGAGGGAAACATAGCCTTGGAGACCAGGGACTAGCAAGACTATGGGCTGGCAGAACTGAAGGCACTTGAAATAGTACCAAAATAAGCAGGCCAAACTCATCCTTTACATTGTAAGAGGGATTTAAGTAATAAAGAAATGACAAAGGTGCCTGTAACTCAACACAGGACTCCAGTGTGGGCTGGCTTATGACCACTTTTCTTCTTCTTTTCATCAGCACCCTTGTAAAAAGCATTCATCCATTGCAGCTAAGCCTGTGACCTCAGAGTTTAAGAGGAACTGGCTTAAAAGTACAATAGCACAGCACATCATGATATAATAATAATAATAATAATAATATAATACGCTTTATTTATATTACACCTTTCATACATTAAATGTAGCCAAAGTGAATTACATTCAGCCAATTCGATTGTAGATAAAAGGATACAGAAATAAAATACTGTGATTGTGGAAATATATCCACACAGCAAACAAAACAAGACAAGACAAACACTTTGGGGCCTTTCTCCTGTGTCTCCAACAAGTGGGACGACACTGATTGTGGGAATATGTACTGTAATTCCAAACAACAACCAACCAACAAATAACAAGACAAGACAAACACTTTGGGGGCATTTCCCCTGTGCCTCCCTTGAGTGGCAGACATGCAGACATGTTATATGAGATTTGAACCTGCAGTATTCCTGCAATATGGCCAGTTTCTTACATCACTGGAGCATATGGCCACAAGACAAGAACAACAGGACATCAACAGGTGCAGTAGAGGTCTATACAGTATTACATGCAACTCAATACATACAAGTATGCAGTCTAACTAGCTACTGAGTGTATATGATACTCTGACTGCAATCAGACTAGGTCTCTTGATTAAACCTGATAGATTTTCTTCTTGTCAAAAATATTTCAAAATAAACATATAAAATAAAATGTAAAGAAAACCCATTAATTAGTCTGACTTTGAGAACAGCAGCTAATTTTCGTTTTGTTAGTTTCTGAAATTCGTTATTAATAAGTTTCTATTTTAGAGCTGTACACAGTCTTAAGGCGAGTGGAGGCAGAGAAACAAATTGGCTTAGCGAGCTCCCACTCGAAAATGCTATGCTTCTGAGCATTAATGTAACAGCATTTTAGCCTCATTGCAGTGTATGCCATGTGTTTGAATTATATCCTTAGGCTTGTAAAGAAATTCCCACAGTTCTTCCCAGAACCAGGGTAGGTGGTGTTATCGTCTGCTCAGTGGCACCTACATGATATATTAACTCACACCAAAAATGCTAATGGAGAAGAACTGTTGGGACATAGTGTGAATGTTAAAATGATATGTGGGTTGAAACTCAGAACTTAACTTTTTCAATAGCCTTTGAATATGTAAGACAGAAGAAGGTGGGAAGTACAAGGAGAAGAGGATGAGCTTGCTCTCGGAATGTTCCATAGGCCGTGGGCCTGTGTACTTTCAACGAGTGTAATATAAAGCTATTCTCTGTCTTGGGTTTGGTATTAGTTCATCTCATCTGCATTCAAGCATTCAAGGATTTTGTAATGATAGAGCTGACTGGCTTTTTCAAACAGCCTCTATCCTTTAAAATGCCATTTGCAGGCACTTGCCACAAGCATATACTGTGCACTGTAGCCTTAGCATCATGTTATGTTTTTTTGTGGCCAGGGGACTTATGTTAGAGCTTCTTTAACTATATTATGCCTACTGACTATTAATTAGATGAGTGAGACACTTTTCAACATCTAGTGCAGGAGTGGCATACGCTGACCTTGATGAGCCGCAGGGTCTGCTGGTTTACGTTTTCACCTTAAAAACAACTTGAGATTCATGAAACCAGGTGAGGTGAGTTAACTGTGTAATCGACTGCTCTAATTGATCAATTAAGTAACGGTAAACCCAGGAAGCTCTGTGGCTCTCTGGGACCTTCGTTGGCCACTTTTGATCTAGTGCAAGCACTCCTGTAGTACTGTACAATGTGATGTACTGTGTAGAAGTGTAAAATAGACATTGTTCATGGGTGAGTGGGTAACCCTTTGCAATAAGGTTACATTAATTGACATTAACTAATGTAGTTTTGAACTAACTACTGAGCTCAGCTTTGTATTTCTGCATCATTAATTACTGTTAACAACTAGACTTGTTAATGGCAATTCATTTTGGAATGAAAAAATGTATCAATGTGTTCATGTATTTGTTAATGGTTAACTAAAACTAAGTTTATGGTATGGTCTGGTAATGCATGCATATTCATGTATCTAATACATTAGTTAGTAGTTAACAAATACATTATGAAAAGTTCATTTCATTTACACATCGATGAATTCATGTTTAAAACATACATTAGTTAATGCCACTTCCTGTACCCTTATTGTAAAGTGTGAGTGCAGTGGAGGAGTGATTGCAGATATAGGTTAAAGGGGAGACTCTGTGATATGGTGGCTGACTTTCAGCTCATATTTGGATCCCCTTGTGTGACTGGAGGTGTGAATCTGTGCCTTTCTGCACTGTGATCCCATCTCTATCCGTAACCTTCTTTGCTTCCCACCTGTCAGTATACAGAGGAAAAATACATAAAGAGGGTGGACTGTCTGCACTCCTTGAAAAAACTGCTTGGGATGGAAAATGGGGAGAGCTACTACAAGAATAAAAAAATGAAATATGAGATATGCGGATAAATGATGGACGCTCATCCCTGGTCACAAATCTGTGGCAGACTTTCCTCTAACCAAAAGGTCCTCTGGGTAATTCTTCTAAATAACTACTTGCCCGCCAAGCCCCTCAACCTGAGGGTTTGGGAGTACTTAGACAAGACTGGGAGTTTAAATGATAATCAGATTAAATAAGATTATTGCAGATTTTACAGCAAGAAAACCATCCAAAACATGAAAGAACATGTGAAAGTGCCAGACACATTTCTTTTATTGAATTCATAAATACTCTTCATTATTTCCAGGAGACATTTATGCTGATAAGATGCATGATACATATGTAAAATGCATAAATTGTTTTAAATAAATTGAATTGTGAGGCTTACATTTTTTAAATAGAAAATCACACTTAAAGATGTAATGTATGTATGTTAATTATTTCTGTCTGTCCGTGGTGTGGTCCCTTCCTGTGCCCTGCCCTTGAATCAATAGCAGAGGCTACCCTTTCGCTTATTAGATTTCTGGTACAGTATTGGTGCCTCACCCCCTTGCCACAGGAGTTCCCCAGGGCTCAGTCTTCCGTCCTCTTCTTTTCTCCCTTTACACTAGATCTCATGGCCCTGTTATCTCTGCTCAGGGTTTGTCTTGCTGATGACAACCAACTCTTTCTCTCCTTCTCCCTATCTGACACACAGGTCTCTGCCCGTGTGTCAGATAGGGACTGCCCCTGTGTCAGCCTGTGTTTGCCTGAGGGACAGCCAGACCTGGACCATCTAAAGCTCGACCCAGGTAAAACATAAATAAATTCCTACTCTAACCTCTCCCCTCTTTCGTTTTCTATTTTGCTAGGGGACACCTCAGTGATGCAACGCTCTGTGTAAGGAACGTCGGAGTGGTGATGGACAACAGACTGTCTCTCTCCGAGAACATCAAGGCAGTGACCCTTGGACATGGAGATTCTTCCTGTACATCATCTGGAGAATCTGTTCCTTTCTCACCACCTACTCGAACCAGCTCCTGGTCCTACTGTCCCACCTGGACTAGTGCAACTATCTTCTGCCTGTCATTCTTGCATCTGCCATTAAACCCCTGCAACTTATTCACAATGCGGCAGCTCCTCTAAATGGTTTGCATTTATATAGCGCCTTTATCCAAAGCGCTGTACAATTGATGCTTCTCATTCACCCATTCATACACACACTCACACACTCACACACTCACACACCAACGGCAATTGGCTGCCATGCAAGGCGCCAACCAGCTCATCAGGAGCATTTGGGGGTTAAGTGTCTTGCTCAGGGACACTTCGACACAGCCCGGGCGGGGGATCGAACCGGCAACCCTCCGACTGCCAGACGACTGCTCTTACTGCCTGAGCCATGTCGCCCCCAGCCATGTCGCCCCCCCTCCTCTGGTCTTTAACCTCCCCTGATACTCCCCTGTTCACACCACTGGCAAATTTGAAACCAGGTAGTTAAGGGGACAGCCCCAGCATACCCCAAAAAGCTCATCAGACCCTACACGCCTGCCAGATCTTTCAGTTCTGCCACCACAGGAAGCCTGGCGCTTCAGCCTCTACGCACTCGCACTTCCCCGTCATGACTGCTGTCTGTTCTGGCCCCACAGTGGTGGAATGACCTTCACATGAAGGTCAGAACAGCAGAGACTCTGACCACCTTCAAGCACAGAGTGAAGTCATACCTTTTCAGGCTGCACCTCTCCCAAACCCTTCTTCCCTCCCTGTAATTTCTAATTGGATATGTAAGCTGTTTGTTGTAGTTCTCACACTTGTGTATTCTTGTTAAATTATTGCTAGCGTTATGTTAAGTTTTATTGCTACTTTTGTTTGTTTGTCTCATCAGATTAATCAACAAAGTTCTTATCTTTTGGTCATTCCTAGCACTTGGAACACTATTTCCCTCTAGGAAAACACTTTATTATTTAATTAATTTAATGAAAAAAGTTATCAAACACCCATATCACAAAGTAATTGCCCGCTTACACTTAATTACTAGTTGCACCACTTTTAGTAGAAATATTTGCAAGCAATCGCTTCCTATAATTTTATTTCAGTCATTCACAATGCTATGGTGGAATTTTAGCCCACTCTTCTTTGAACAACTGATTTAATTCAGACAAATTGTTAGGTTTTCCAACATGAGCTGCTCGTTCCATTACCTGACACAGCATCTATATTCTTTATATCTCAAAAAATACAAGCTCGCTCTCAAAGGCCTTTAACACTGGTGCATCATTAACACCATTAACAACATTATCATTATTCATGCTGAATCAATGCATTTTACATTTTAAGCAAGCGTCTTTAATATCAAACAAAATATTGGTAATTTTAAACATTTAAAAAAAAAGTACTGTCAAGCCGGTTTCAAGGACATGGATTATGCTTCGTACTGGACTAAATTGAGTTATGTGTGGATAATGTCATCAATGGATATGCTAAAATTATGCTTACATTTAGGTTTTCTGCAATATAATCATACCTCCAGGAGTACCTTGTCATCTCATGTCATTTTTCATTCATTCTAAAAGCTAGAAGCATTGTTCCTTTTTGTGACATTTGTCAATTGAACTCATATCAAGACATCGGAACATTACCAGTCTTTTTTCTATGTGCAGTGTTCTGCTGCATATAGCAAAAGGCTTTATCATTATCAACCCTCAATAAAAATATTTTAAACTACAAATTCCGATCACTGAGCGATCAAGAAAAAAGCTTCTCCCCGTCTGCCCTTCCACTGTCTTGGTTTGTTTTTATTCCAAATGCACTGCAATTCCAATTTCAATATGAGTCTCTTTTAAATTGCAGACCATGACTCACCACTATAGAACTATGCCTTGTAAATATATAGATATATTGGGACACTGAGATGGATAAATTATACTAGGTTAAGTTGAAATCCATCTTGAAAGTATCTTCATGTCCAGATTCAATAGCCATGCTATAGACATTTCTACTTATGCTACTGCATAGATTTAGTGCAAACCATGAGTATATATAGATGTTGTAAATATCTTTGATGAACAAGGACTAATTCCAGGGCCTTGTGGTTTCTGAGATTCCCGAGTGCCAATTTCTGTTGCATCTCTTTTTCAATTGGCCATATGACCTTCACCTTGACCTCTGACCTATATACTTGTCATTTGAGAAAGATGTAATTTGGGCCAAGCTTCAAATTGATCCTTTGTTTGTCCTGATCTGATATATAGTTCTCAAGTTATCAGCAAAAACATGTTTTTGTCCGGTAGGGTGGCCATCTTGTAAAAAAAATAATAATTGTGAGTTGTTTTGGACTAGTGGGTGGACATGGAGTCTGATGACGCATATAAACCCAACAACCTCTGGGAGAGGTTTAAATAACTCCCATTCGATTTCAGTATGCGAAGTGTGCATCAATTCAATGACTGACCTCCACACTTAGCACGGACTGGTTTGACCAGTGATGGTTTTCTGTGAATACGACTTCTGTGACCCCTGTAGGGTACGTGGGAGAGGCAAACAGATCACAACCTGTAACCACCATACCCAACATGTTTGCACAGTGCCCTCTGCTGCCCTGCAATTGCAATAATTTCCCCTTTCTTGCATTGGTATTGGAAAGGTGCACCTAGGACATGACGAAAGTCATAGGCATCTTATTGGAATGATGTGCTTGGCTCACTGCTTCAGTAGGTTTATGTTTTGAAGACACATTTTCTAAATCAATGTTTTATGGATGAGCGGAGGGAGGGATCTGGCTCCAGCTTCTGTGTATTTGGCAGAGAGAATAAAGGCTTGACCAATTGGGACCGCAGATGTGCCAGCAATGGGAATTACAGCATTTCATGCAAAGTATCCCAGCTTATCCCCAGAGTGAGAACTGTCATAAAAAGTTACAGTAGAAACTCTGAAAGTGAATCTTTCAGATAATGTTAGTTGACGAACATTCTAGTATGAAAACAAAGAGCATAGAAACATTTGCTGCTTTTGTAGAGCTCAAAGGCACCTGAGTGACCAAAACAGGGTTAAGCCAGACTTTCTCAAAATATTTAACTAAGCAGCCCCTCTTGTTCACATAGCTAGGTCATGCTTGTTTTGGCTCCACTGAGTGGACCCATCACAGTCCGCCTGAACCCCATAATCCTGGATGATCCTCGGCATGAAACTATCGATCATTGAATATTATCGCGCGGAATGAAGCTTAAATGGCTGTTCAAAGATTGATTTCCCACAGCAAGTTAAACCTGTTAAACACATTAAACCTGCTCATTATCCACAGTACTTTGATTCCGTAGATACAAGGCATGACTGACACACTGTGCCTGTTACTGGCTAAGACCATCTGTATTGGTTAGAGTGCTGGGCTCTGGATCAAAAGGTCATTTTGAATCCCAGCTGGGGACCCAGCTGTTTAATTCTTGAGTGACGTCCTCCACCTTAATTGCCTACGCATAAACGTATTAAATAATATGTATAATTGCCAACAGTTATCCGCGAGCACACCTGCAATGCAAATCAATGCAGTATTTTATTTATTAAATTTGTCAATTTAGAGAATAGCACATGAGAGTACCATAATCGCTAACATTTTGATGAGTATATGGCTTTCAATTTCAATGCATGAAATATTCATTCATTAATCCTGTATTGGATGCTGCCCTCCCTCATCTGTGTGCATTCCCCCAAGAGTAAATGTACTGTTTTAAAAATCAACACTTGCAGTCCTCTGTGTACTGCAGGAGTTTCGTTTTTTAAAAAGTTGCCCTCCTGAACCGGTATAGCATTGTCTTTAGCCAACCCCGGTCTCTTACTCTCCCTTAATTACTTTCACCTGATGCCACCATCCATCATGGCATCGGTGAGAGGAGAGGAGGGTGAACAGGGGGCAAGAACAGTGCCCAGAGGGGTTTATTTACAGGGAGCACTTCACTTCCTGTAAATCTCTCCTCCCAGTAATAACTTCCAGCCCGGAAGGCAGTGAACTCTACGGCTCACCCCGCGTTTTGCCTCTTAACTGGACTCCACGGTACCCTTTCAAGCCACTTCATATTCTCTTCTGATAGAAAAGGCAACACGTCTCCCTTGTTCCTCAAAAACACAGAATGTGTTTTTTTTCAGCAGCACACGCCACTTTCATTTGCGAAACACCCTTCTCACAAATACATACCTTACAACACTGCTGTAGCACATCACAGATGTTCGACTCATACTCTCCTTGTATCCTTCATTGTTCCTTCTTTAGGACGTTCAGCTTGGGCATTAACATAAGCACAATTACCATTTGGGTAATTCTGTTGAGTAACTCCCCGGGCTAATAAATCTCACTTTGATAGACAGAAGCACATGTTGTCACTGTATTAAGATGACACAGACAGCTGAAGGAAGCATTGGATAGAAAATGCACATGAACACGACATGGCATTTTAAACTGAATACATCATCACAATGAACAAACTAGACTAGAGATCAGTGACATTTTGGCTCATGAATAAGATTAGAACATAATAATAATTGATGTCAGCTGATCAAAGGTTTGGGTGGTGGTGTACCAGTGGAGGAGGCTTTTGACTCTCGATTAGAGAATGTACAATTGTCCTGCCACAGTTCCCACAAGTCTCCCACCCACTCCACTGTCCAGAATCAGACCATGTGCAGGTAAAATTCAGTTAGCTGATGCTTCTAACCAAACAACCTGTTTAACCATGGGAGCTAGTGTGCAAATACATTCTTGGGCTACTCTTGGAAAGACTGAGCTGGTAATATGAACTTGCAATCTTTCTTGTACAAGCTGACAGTTGGCAGCTGCCCAAAATCCATTTGATGGGCATTTTTGTGAGTTCTCAATGGGTAGCTCAACCTGACCTGACCACATTTATCCCTTGCCACTGAAACAGTTTGTTAGACAAGATTGATCTGGTGTGTAGAGGCAAGAATATTACATAAGGAATCATGGTCTTAAGTCTATTTATATTTGTCCCTGTGCTACCATACTGCTTTGGTGACCATTCAAAATTAATTCCAATACAATAGACTAACCCTTGTGAAGTTACTGCACTTGAACTAATAATAACGATAATAATGATAATAATAATGATAATAATAATAATAATAATAATAATACACTATTATTATTATTATCCATCCATCCCGCTTATCCTGAACAGGGTTGCAGGGGGGCTGGAGCCTATCCCAGCATACATTGGGCGAAAGGCAGGAATACACCCTGGTCACCAATCCATCGCAGGGCACACACACCATTCACTCACCCACTCATACCTATGGGCAATTCAGGATAAGCGGGTTAGGATAATTAATGAATGATTAATTATTATTATTATTATTATTATTCTTCTTCTTCTTCTTCTTCTTCTTCTTCTTCTTCTTCTTCTTCTTCTTCTTCTTCTTCTTCTTCTTCTTCTTCTTCTTCTTCTTCTTCTTCTTCTTCTTCTTCTTCTTCTTATTATTATTAGGGGGCGGCACGGATGGTGCAGTGGGTAGCACTGCCGCCTCACAGCAAGGAGGTCTGGGTTCGAATCCCGGGGCCTCTCTGTGCGGAGTTTGCATGTTCTCCCCGTGTCTGCGTGGGTTTCCTCCGGGTACTCCGGTTTCCTCCCACAGTCCAAAGACATGCAGGTTAGGCTGATTGGAGAGTCTAAATTGCCCATAGGTATGAGTGTATGAGTGTGTGAGTGAATGGTGTGTGAATGGTGTGTGTGCCCTGCGATGGACTGACGACCTGTCCAGGGTGTATTCCAGGGTGCCTTTCGTCCAATGTATGCTGGGATAGGCTCCAGCCCCCCTGTGACCCTGATCAGGATAAGCGGGTTCAGATAATGGATGGATGGATGGATGGATGGATGGATGGATGGGATTATTATTAGGGGTGCAAGCAGTGCATTGTTTCTGTTCTTAAAAATGTTTTTGGAAACAAAAAATGCAAATGGTAGAAAGGTCCTACATCTATTAAACTTGGTAGACACGTTTCTATTCCTAGGAATTAGTCTAAGAACAATATGTGTAGTCTGACCTTCAATAATTATCAATACTTTATTATTATACTTTTAATCCATATGTTTTATTATATGCTTTGATTTTACATACAGCACTCTCAGTGTGTGCTGTGGGACTGTGGTTGGTGAGCAGCTTATCCTACAGTGAGGGATGCAAAAAGGGGTTACTGCCAGCACAAAAGAAGCTGAAGCTTCCAGAATGTTCACTCAAGACAGAATGTCCCAGCAGGTTGGGATCGCATAATTTTCTTATAATACTGCAGGAAAGTGTACCTCAGAGGATTGATGCCGTTTTGAAGGGTAGTCACACCAAATGTTGACTTGATTTATTTATTGCTTTTTACAGCAAATTTTTCGATATTTAGAACCTTTCAAATACTCGATATTTAGAACATTTTAGTTCATTTTTTCTTTGTATTTTCACAAAGTATGCTTTGCTTAAATGTAATTTTGCAGGGCAGGCTGTGTCAACATTTTCAAGAAGTCCAGAAGGTTACCAACAAGAACTGCAATGATGAATGCTTAAATCTGAAGGTTTCAGCTTTCACAAATAAAAAGCTTGGCATACTGGCACTTAAAATAACTATAATTGCTGTCAATGTTAACACTTCAAAATGGTATCCAGTATTCTTAGTTACAGTACCTCCAAAAGCTTGAAACACCCACATTTCCAGTATTTATGTGATTTATGTGATATTAAATTTTTGTTCTTGGTCCCAGCTTGGCTATGGCTGTATTATGCTGTAGCTCTCATCCAATCAAAATGCACCACTCCAATAGATGTTGTCAGTATGTTTGGGAAGAAATGCAGCTGTAATAATACCATTGCCTGGCAACATGTAATAAAAGAAAAGTTTATTTGATGAAGAACACTGGATGAAAAGGTCAAAATAGATTTATATGTATTTTTCCAGACTGGGAGCATTCTTGGAGATATATGGACTATACATACTCGAAATATGCATTTAATTGATCCCAATATCTCAATATGTGACTGCACAGATTTGCTTAAACATTTTCAGAGGAAAGTGTTTATGCAAATGAAGTATGTTTAGTGTGTTTCAGAAATCTTACAATTTTACTTCAGATTAGTGAAATGAAGTAATGTTTCAAGTCTTTTTTAAAGGCATATACACTCAGTGAGCACTTTATTAGGTATTGATTAGACTTATTTTTTAGACTTATTGGTCTTCCGCTGCTGTAGCCTATCCACTTACGTTGTGTGTTCAGAGATGCGCTTCTGCATACCACTGCTGTAATGTGTGGTTATTTGTGTTATTGTCACCTTCCTGTCAGCTTTGGCCAGTCTGGCCATTCTCCTCTGATGTCTCTCATTAACAAGGCATTTCTGCCCACTGAACTGCTGCTCACTGGATGTTTTTTAGTTTTTCACACCATTCTCTGCAAACTCTAGAGACTTTTGTGCTTAATCAGCAGTTTCTGAGATAGTCATAGCACCCTATTTGGCACCAACAATCATTCCATAAGTCACTTTGATCACATTTCTTCCCCATTCTGATATTTGGTTTGAAAAACAGCTAAACCTCTTGACCATGTCTGCATGCTTTTATACATTTAATTGTTGTCACATGATTGGCTGATTAAATATTTGCAGTAACAAGCTGGTGTACAGGTCTACCTACCTAATAAGTGCTCAGTGAGTGTAATGTTCCTTTCTGTTTCTTTCCACAGTATGTATTTTTCAGCAAAAACCTTAAGTTGGAAGTCTACAATATAATTTTCAGCACCATGGAGAGCACTGCTAATATTCCAAGTATAGTATTCCAAGTGTCTAATGGACTACACTGTTGTCTTGCCACCGAAGATCCCACTAGCACAAATTTGAAAAAATGTGTTCTGCTTTGTAGAATTTGTAATTTAACATTGTAGCTTTGCAGTTTAACTGAGCTACCTGTGTTGCTGAAAAGCTAATACCAAAATTAACCAATCACAGTGATATACTGTATGTATTGATTTTAGCTATGGCAACCATAAGGCTAGTTATCACTAACAGGAAATTAGCTAGCTAATTGGCAGTAAGTATTAAGTTTTAAAAGTTGACCTCACAGTGGATGTCCTTCCCGATGTACAACATTTTCAGATTTCTGATTACTCACCATTGGCTTTAAATTTTGACATTGAATGCTATTTTAAATATTAGTTACATTATTGGTATAAATTGTTCATTTAATTGTACTTGTTTCAGGAATTGTTGTTAATGAGAGATGTCAGTGGAGAATGGCCAGACTGGTCAAAGCTGACAGGAAGGTGACAATAACGCAAATAATCACACATTACAACACTAGTATGCAGAAGAGCATCTCTGAACACAACACATCATAACTCTAAATGGATAGGCTACAGTAGGAGTCTAAAAACTGTAAAAATAGATATCCAATGAAGTGCTCTGTGCTGTTTGTGGAATTTGTTTTAGCTATTTTTTGCTATTTATGGGTTTGATGATTTAATTTGTGGAAGAACCTATGCACTTGTAAGTTGGATTAAAAGCCTCTGCTAAATTACAAAAATGGTAAAAATTTAAATGTATGAGGAGTTGTATTTCCTGATAATGCCTGCCTGAAAGAGTTCCAAAATGGTCTCCTGTACTGCATCATGGGCCGCTAGGGGAATACAATATTATTGCATTTCGACTGCATTAGCATTGGGTAGTGTGGGAATCTTGGTTTTGTGTAGGGTGGTTTAGCCAGTCAGGCGAAGTTTAGGAGTATAGCTGAACATGGTTCAGCATGCAGGCTTTTAAGGAGAGTCATTCTTCATCTGTGTGTAAGGCATCTACAGTGTCAACTTGTTGTTGGATTTGGTGGAGGAGGTGTGGGTCCACGTTGTGGTGTGGTTTGGGGTTGGGGGTGATGTCATGATAGGTGGATGATGGTGATTGTTTGGTGATAAGTTATTGTCCCCGTATTATGTGTTCGGGCTGGTTGTGCTATCCAGTATCTGGGCAGTTGTATGGGTTGCATGCCGCTCATCTTGTGGGGATGAACTGGTGGGGGTACAGTCTTCTCCCGAGGCTTTGCACTGAGGGATGTCATGTGGTGCATCCACAACTGCCATTGACTCAGGATCAGCCATTGTGTCTGTAGGGACTTCATTTCACCCCAAAATGTAAAGGTGTAGTGTTGGAGAATCCCTGCCACAGGGGGTGGATTGAGGGCATCTGTGTGTTATTTGGGTGAGGAGTGGGCGTAGATTCAGTGGTCTGGGTGTTATGGGCATGTTCAGTTCCATGGCCGCTGGGGAACATCGAACCCAGGCTTTGGTGAACAAAAGGTTGGTCAGTGTCTGGCTTATGTCCCCAGAGAAAGTTGCTCACGCAACACGCTCAGTCAATGGTTAGCATGAGACAGCTGAGTAGGTCTATCCCTATCAAAAGAATGGGATGATCATATGATGCTCCATAGAGAGGGTATATTACAGACAGTCCTTGAAAGGTCAGTTCAAGTTCCACGACATCCTTTAGTTTTTGTGGTTTGTTACTGCTATATGCCGTATATAAGTTCAGGTTGCTTTCACTGACAGAGAAGAGGCTCACTGGAGCACATCCTGAGCTGTTGCCCAAAAGCCCTGGGAGGGGAAGGGCACTACCGCTGGCACTACGACCTGGAGCTGAGGGCCATTGCAGAGGTCATCAGCACAGGGATCTCAACAAGCAGGCAACAGCAACTGGCAAAGCTGTCCCTATGGAGACAGCTCAAATTCCTAGACACCATCGCTGTTGACTGTTCCCTGGGAAGACCGGATGGAGAGGTATTTGAGAGGAAGAGGGCCAAGTATGAGGAGCTGGCAGGCGAATGCAGAAGCAGGGGGTGGAAGACCCGATGTAACCCCATCGAGGTCGGGTGCAGAGGCTTTGCGGGCCAGTTCCTCTTCAGGGCACTCAAGGGCACTGGGGATCAAGGCACTGCACAGCAGGAGAGCCATCAAGAAGGTAACTGATGCCGCAGAGATCAAGATGACTGTGGATCAAGTGGGGCGATCTGTGGACCATACAAGCTACTTAGACACAAGCAGGGGCCTGATCACCCCCGGCTGGGTCGTCTGGGCAGGGTGTCTGACATTGAACGACCCGAAAGACCCAATGACCCCAGGTTACATGACTGATGATGTGTCTAAGTTGCAGCGAGAGGTGTGTGTTAAAACCAAAGGCGTCTGTAATTGCAATAGCACACAGCAGGGGAATAAGCACATGGGGGGAATATATAGTTAGACAGATAAAGAAGTACAGCAGAGAAAACAAGGAAGGGGATATTTTAGTATTTCCTAGGATTCTAACAGATATTAAATGTTTAAATGGGTACATGTACACCTGCATGGTTACCCCTTATGTCTACAGATATTTGATAGGGTTGCCCAGGCTGTCGGCCTTCTGGTTGAGATTTGTTCAGTTGCTGTCGCTGGATGGAGTTTTGGCACTTTTACAGTCTCGCTTCAAGGAAAGCGAGAAAAAGTAGAAAAAGAAGACCGCCCAGACCCAGCTGAAGTAGACATGCTAATTATTGGGCTGCGAAAGGCAGTTTCCCGGTACTGGAATTCCCCTGAAGACGTCACGGCTAGCAGGAATCTGTCAGTACTTTTAAGGCAAAGGAGCAACAGCACTGTGGTCCAGGTTTAATATGCAGAGACGTGAAGGCCACAATTAATAAGAAAAAAATAGTAATTTGCCTCCAATTTCCTCCACCTAAAAATACCTGGTAGAGTGAGTTGGAGGTCTGTGCTGTTATTGGTTGCCTGGTAGGCACATCTACGTAATGGGACCGGCTTTCCTATCTGGGGTGGATATCAATTACTTTATTGTCATTTTACAGAAATCAGACGGGGTTGTCTAATTCTCTAGCCAAGCATGTGAACTATATGTACTCATTTTTATTGTCTTGGCCATTCATTTTGAAATCCAAACATACTACACATGACAATTTTATTGGAGGAATAAGGGAAGATGTGCAATTACTTGATGGTGCACGCAAATGCGGTGTTACATGGTCATTATAATCCTAGTCGGCTTCCAGTTTTTCAGGTCGGTTGAGTAATGGTAGTGGTTTGCACATGATGGGTGTCGGGGCTCTGTGCTGTCAGGATCAGAGATTATCAAACAGTGGGGGGTTTGCGTTTGTTTTACGACGGTGAAACATCTGGTATGGTGCCTTCGCTGTGTGTAAAGAGGTGGCTAATCCCCCCAGTGTCTGCGGCTTTGATCTATATAGGGGTGTCTTGGGTGAGTGACCAGGAAATAGATGGTGGGAGATAGTGTTGAAATGTTGAGACTGAACAGAGGCAGCATACGTTTGGAGTCATCATTTTTATGGCCATAGAGATGCAGCAAACAGAGAGGAAAAGAAGTGCACAATGGTTATTCTGCACAATGTATATGTGAAGACATAATTACTGTTTGTTTTTTAATCAAGCAATGATCATTACACCTACCATGATGTGGTTACTACCAACATCACTGACACTCTTGCAGTTAAGAGTATTAAACTGCACAGTGTTTCCAATCTATGTCAGCACTGTATATACAAGCTGCATTTAGTGCATCAGCCATCTCCTAACATATCTTCCTCACTAATAAAATCTGGTTGTCCAAGTCAAAGAGACCATTAAACAAAGACACCGATTAACAACGAGACGTGTTGTTATTATTTTTTGTCAGGAGGGCCAGACAGGTAGCCTGAAAATCAAGTTCAAGTATTTGGGTGAACCCCAAACACCCATTTTCATTACATTACATTATATTATTGGCATTTGGCAGACGCTCTTATCCAGAGCGATTCAAATTAAGCAGGACACAATCCTCTCCTGGAGCAATGCAGGGTTAAGGGCCTTGCTCAAGGGCCCAACAGCTGTGTGGATCTTATTGTGGCTACACCAGGGATCGAACCACCAACCTGTGTCCCAGTGTCTCCTGTACCTTAACCACATCATTCATATGATAGCCTGTGTTATTATCTTCCTTGGTTTTACTTTAATTACTAAAACTTAAGAAAGAATTTAAAAATATGCCAATATTTCTTAGTTATGGAATAGCGCTTAACAAACGTTTTGGCAATGTTTTATTGAAATTCTGACAGAAGAAAATACGTTGGATTTTAAATGGAAATGGATTTGAGACGGGTGCGTGGGGGTTGGACCCAAAATGCACGACTCAGAAACAATAATAAAATAAAGTCCCGTCAGGGCTTTATTTGGGACGAATCCCAGGAGCGTAGTCAAAACAAGCAAAGTCCATACATGTAGATCCAGCCAATGAAACAATAAATAATCAGAAAACACGTTGCCGAGGGAAGAGGCAAACTCATAGTTGGTAGACGTGCAGGGAGGTCCGGTAGCAGGAGAGCTGTCAGCGGGGCAGAAGTACAGGCGGGCGGCAGGCAGAGTCGTAGTCGAGGGCGATGCAGAAGTCGAAACCATAAACAAAACAGCGAGGCAAAGGTACAGAAGCAGTAGGCGAGGACGTAGTCAAAAACAAGCGATGGTCAACGAAACAGAAATCAATAAACGATGGTCGATGAACAGGCTTGGATCTTAACGTGAAATCAATGGTAATAATGCTCAAGCGTTGCTTTGACGGACAAGAGGCAGACAATTTCGCAAGGAACAGAAGTGTGACTGGGCTATAAATGCGGGTGTAGACAGGTGTAGACAATTAGTTAGAGAGCAGCAAGGGAATGGAAAACAGGTAACAAGGTAATTAGTAATCGTTAGTAATAAACCTATCCTGCCCTAGCATTAGTAAATTAGTAAATGACATGCACGAGAAACATAAAGTAACATGAACACATGATTAGTATGTTAGTATTACCCAATCCTGATCTAGCATTAGTAGATTTTAGTAAATAGACAAACGAAACAATTAGGGTGTGAGTGACAGAAAGAAAGAGAGAAACCCGGAATGCAAGGTTTGCGGAAAGACATGTAAAAGTGTATGTTTAAACGACGACCAGTTAGCGTAACAATAAACATAAATCAAAACATAACACTAAACGAACTAAGATGATAACCACTAAACATAACAAGGTAAAATAATCGTAACAAAAACATAACTAGACATGACAAGACAATTAATCGTAACAAGAAATAAACTAAACAACATGACGAATCTAGACTAACATAATACATGATAAGACAATACGTGACTAAGACAAAATGATAAAACATAAAACAAGGCAAGACAGACCTGAAACGTGACAGGATTTCTGTTATTTATGAGATGTGTTAGAAGTCTTTTTTTTTGTAAAAATGAATAAATAATAATAATAATAAATCAGTGCTGTAATCACTGCAAAATAACTTTTTTGAGAAACTTCTGCCTTATCCTCATCTTCCATTGTATTTATAGAGACGTTGGGAATTGTCAATCCAACCTGTGCAATATGCATAGATCGTAATGCTAATGAAAATAATTATTTAAATTTGATATAAATGAATCAAGGTGCTATATTCTGTGTATGACATGTGCTATATAAAGATGTTATGTAAATAAAGCTTCTAATTATTATTAAAAAACGCTGCCTTTCAAGTGTTACATCTTCCACCTAATGCTTCATGCCTATATTAACAGCTCGTTGACACCCCCAGACCTATATCCTGCCCCCAGTCTCTCCAAACCCTCCAAAGTTGTGCCTGATGTCACTTCTGGGTGAGAAACTGTGACAACCGCTCAAAAAACATCTTAGACTTATCTTGACTTCTGTCAGGGCGGCACGGATGGTGCAGTGGGTAGCACTGCTGCCTCACAGCAAGGAGGTCCTGGGTTCAAATCCCCGTCGACCGGGGCCTCTCTGTGCGGAGTTTGCATGTTCTCCCTGTGTCTGTGTGGGTTTTCTCCGGGTACTCCGGTTTCCTCCCACAGTCCAAAGACATGCAGGTTAGGCCGATTGGAGAGTCTAAATTGCCCATAGGTATGAGTGTGTGAGTGAATGGTGTGTGTACCCTGTGATGGACTGGCGACCTGTCCAGGGTGTATTCCTGCCTTTCGTCCAATGTATGCTGGGATAGGCTCCAGCCCCCCTGCGACCCTGTTCAGGATAAGAAGGTTAAGATAATGGATGGATGGATGGATGGATGGATGGATGGACTTCTGTCAGACACATACATACAAACCATATCTCCAAAACGGATTGGCATATTCCAACATGTGATACTTCATTTTGTAGCCCTGATCATCTAGTTTCACATGAAAAAATATATATCTGTGGGATGGTACCAGCGTCGAGTCACATATGATGTGTAAACCCCCCTTGACACTGACCGATCAGGAACCAATCCACTTCTTCCAACTGACCTTGATCCAACTCATCCCCCAGAACAATCTCTTTCCCTTTGTCTAATGCACCTCCGGTACACCATTGGGAAGAACGTGCAGGGACACAAGTCACAATACCAATCAACTGAGAAGACAAGACACTACAAAAAACACCCAAGCCTAGGCTATCGGGTAGTTCTGGAGGTCACACAGACATAGGGGGCCTTGACCCTGTCTTACCCAACCTGCCCACCTGCCAGACCATCTTGTAGTCCTTCAGGGCCTGCAGACTCACACTCATCATCCTTAATCCTGAATTCTCATTGGTGCTTCCCTGGCCATCTGAGCTGCCTGCGGGGCTGATTTCACGGACAAAATAGCCACATGCCAAAAACGGGCAAAAGCCCAGGACCACCTGCCTCTAGCCACCAGATGGAGAGAGTGCTGAAAATGAGGCACTCCATTTTGACTGCTAAACTTACCTGGCCAGGGTGAGTCAGCATCCACACTTGGTCACCAGCCCAGGAATTGGAGTCAGCATTTTCACAGAGGTATGTCTCCCCACAGGTGATATACCTCTGGGACTGAAACTCATCCATGTAAGTGAGCAAAAAGACAACATCAGAATGATACAAAACACAGCACCCAAGAGTGGTGCTCCTTCATGCTATAGTAAGAGAAGTGGCCCTCATATTGCCAGGCCCAACCTTTGCAGTTAGTTTCAATTTAAGGAAATTAACACATTCCGACACAAAAAATTTTAAGGGCACACCAAAGAAACACAAGGAAACGTAAAACACAGAAAAGCCCAAACCTTCAACTCCGAAGATACACACTTGGCAGAAATAAATCAAAAGAGAAAGAAATAATACATAACAGAAGAAACAAATAAGAACAGTCACAAAGCATTAACCAAAGCTTAAATGATGCACAGCAAGAGGGAAAGAGGGGAAAACAACCAAAATACGCTCAGGTTCCTTGATTTCTATAATGAATTATTGCACTCTATGACACCAGTGTATGATTCAACATACAGTAATCCATCTATCATTCAATTTACACTGCAAAAGTACTTACATGCTGAAACATTCCCCTCATTTAGATCACAGTTCCTTTTACATTGAACATTTTGTATTCAATTATGTACAGAAATAAATCAGGATAAATGTTTATTTTAACAGGGTAAAATTAAAACAGGACTTTGAGCCCTCAACCTCAGCCTCAGGTTAACCACAAAACCGCTCAGGTACCAGTTAAAGCAAAGAACTTTCAAAAAGCCTGAGGCTGGAAGCCACCTTAAAGCTTGGTGGCTGGAGACCTGCCTGAATTACCAGGTTACTACAGCAACAGCTCTTGATGGATCTCAGCCAATGTGCCCTCCAGCATGATATTGCTAGATAAATTGCTTCTGTGATCCAGCTTTGAACAGTAGTCACAGAAAGTATAAAAAACCAAAGCAATGCAACTTGGCCCACATCGCAAATTAATAATGAATAACAAAGCCATTGTTATGACATCACACTCAGACAGCACTGATATGGTGATGTGCAACTTGGTGGAGGCTTGCTCCATTCTTACTGCCTTCCTTTGCGTAGAACTAGGATACTTGGTGTTTTAATGCCATGACAGGCATTGAGGCAGAGATGGATAGATGCTGCGCCGGAGGATAAATGGGGGAATTAAGCACAGACAACTGTGGAATGAGAAAACCGTTATCTCCAACCAGATTGGAACTTTGTCAGTTAGGAAAAAATATCCTCCTGGCTCAGGAGATGTGATGTGCTTTAATCAGCATTTATTAGCTGTCTTGTCTTCTGGTCTCGTCTTCTGGTCTCACAGCGGGCAGGAGATTGAATGTACAGTGCACAGCACATGCATTCACACACTCCAGAAGGGCAAAGGTCAATCTGCGAAGCCTTCGGAAGAACCAATCAGCTGACTAGATGGATGTTCCTCAGCAACCTTAACTTAGCATTTACAATTCAATGGTGATGTGACTGTATTGGTTAGAAACTGTAATTTAGAGATTTGCATTGGGGTGGCAAAATCTGAAAAAACATGCTTAACCTCCTAAGACCCGCACTCTTTTTTGGTATGCATTTTTAATTTCTCTTTGCTATTTGGGCTTATTGGGACCTGATAAGTATAAAAACTAAGCATCATCTTTTGACATGATGTAGTTTTTGAGAAAAATGATGTCCACATATGTGGACTCTCGGTCTTAAGAATTAAGTATTATGGTTGTACAGCCCAAAATGTGGAGTCCACGCATGTGTACGCCAGGTCTTAGGAGGTTAAATGTTAAATGCTAATTGAACAAAGGGGGAAAAGGTAAAAAGCTTGAATCTGAACCAAAGTGTGCTCCATCATCACCAACTCTTATTATTTTGTTTCTGGCTTTGAAAAACTCCTGTGTTGCTTTGGCTGAATGTTTTTCTATAGCAATTAGTTTGGAGGCATTGCTTGAACTTGAGGAAATAAGATGCTTCTGTACACTTCAGAATTAATTCTTTTGCTGCTGTCATTCATTACCAATGACGGCAAATGAGCTCTGTTAAAGTTGCTCACTTCTGTTAAAAAGCAAATATCTGCCAAAACTGTGCCTAATCAATAGTGGCACAAAATAGACAAGATCGTGGATGAGCCCTAACATCAGCGGAGAGACAAAGAGATCAACTAGAAAATCTGTAAGAATATTAAATCCAATTTATGTCCGAAGAATACCCCATTGTCATCCACATAATTACTTTCGCTCGACTGCAGTATCTAAGTCGCAGAAGAAACACATGACTCCCAAAGGCAATGGTCGTGATGTGACTGCTGAGCTGTCTTTTAGAAAACAGAAAGTCCGATACAGTTTGTGAAAATGTCGGATCAATTGCCCATAGGCTGTTTAACATATTTATCTGTGTAAAACATTCAGGCAGTATAGTCACCACGTACAGTATATATGAATATAGATATGTTGTAAGAACAGGGTATGGCTACAATTCTTGAATTATAAACCATACTAACACTACTAACACTACTAACACTACTACTACTACTACTACTACTACTACTACTACTACTAATACTACTACAACTGTGACCCCAAGTATTTTTGACTCTGAACACAAACCTGGCACATTACTGCACATTACTTATGAACATGATAGGGGGGTCTTTGAAATGTTCTTTATCATAGTGCGCCAAAGCTGCATACTGTAGCGTGAAACTTATTAAAGATTTTCGTTTGGTGGGGGTATTCTTTAGTGATCACTTTATTAGTTTGACCTGTACATCAGCTTGTTAATGCAAATATTGTGTCAGCCAATCATGTGGCAGCAACTAAATGCATAAAAGCATGCTGAGGTTCAGCTGTTTTTCAGTCCAAATGTCAGAACGGGGAATAAATATGATCTAAGTGAATTTGACCATGGAATGATTGTTGGTGCCAGACAGGGTGGATTGAGTATCTTCAGAGAATGGTGCGAGAAAAAAAAAACATCCAGTGAGCAGCAGTTCCGCAGGCAGAAATGCATTGCTGCTGAGAGGTCAGAGGAGACGGGCCAGCTGACAGGAAGGTGACAGTAATGCAAATAAACACACATTAGAACAGAGATATGGAGAAGAGAATCTCTGAACACACAAGTGGATAGGCTAAAAAATAAGTCTAATAAATACCTAATAACATGCTCATTGAGTGTATTATAGAGTGTGTCAATAAAAATGTTTGGTCGGGTAGGGGCATTCTTTTTTTAAAACGGGGAAAATAAACCTGTAGAGAAAGGCTATTTAGAAAAACCAGTACGAGGCATGGCATTTAATTGATGAATGGCAGTATTCAAAAGTAATTTCTCATAATTGAAGATTCACTTTACATGGCATATAAAGTGGATATGTAAGCCCTCACTAACCCAATGATGAAGTTAGCTGTGTAGGCCGAAGGTATCTGCGTGTCCTTCAGGTGCTGCTTGGGAAGAGGTTGATGTTATTACCCAATTGAACCCATTCCGTAGAGAAACTAGATAAGTCAGAGAAATACCAAGTGACAAAGACAGCAGTATCACTCTGCCTTCCGTTTTTTACTGATATGGACTGACCCAGAACTCCGGGAATGGTGCATTTTACAGTTTCTATAGACTTAGTGCATCATTGTAACCAGGTGTGTGGTATTGCTGCGGACCGTCCACTAGATACGGTAAAGTGTAATTTCGTTATTGCTAATTTGAACAATCTGAGGTTAGGGCTTGAGCCAGTCTGTTTGTTGTATTGCTGTTTGTTGTATTGTTAATCACTCATACTGGTTGCATACCTGTAGAGTGATTGAACGTTTGTTTGAAATTGCTGAGTTTGTCAGGAGTTTGTCAGGAGATTAGCGCTGATTTGATACTGCTTGTGAGCGATTTGTAGGTGCTTTAAATAGGCGTCTTCAGAGCGACGCCAGCGTATATTAGCCTCGCGGTAGTAGTCCTTCGTCATTAGTGCATCATTGTAACCAGGTGTGTGGTATTGCTGCG
This sequence comes from Conger conger, assembly GCF_963514075.1. Lineage (NCBI taxonomy): Eukaryota > Metazoa > Chordata > Actinopteri > Anguilliformes > Congridae > Conger > Conger conger. Next base: position 24,791,318 of record NC_083764.1, read on the forward strand.
GACCGTCCACTAGATACGGTAAAGTGTAATTTCGTTATTGCTAATTTGAACAATCTGAGGTTAGGGCTTGAGCCAGTCTGTTTGTTGTATTGCTGTTTGTTGTATTGTTAATCACTCATACTGGTTGCATACCTGTAGAGTGATTGAACGTTTGTTTGAAATTTCTGAGTTTGTCAGGAGTTTGTCAGGAGATTAGCGCTGATTTGATACTGCTTGTGAGCGATTTGTAGGTGCTTTAAATAGGCGTCTTCAGAGCGACGCCAGCGTATATTAGCCGGCCCAGTTTGCTATGCTGTTATGTTTCACCCCATCCCAGTGTGCTCTCTCCCCCGAAGACATCCCCTGCGACGTGGGCCTCCACGGTGTCGGAACCCCTCCAACCTCAGCTACCCCCCGCTCACCCCCTGTTAGGACTTTGCTGTCACAGGGGGACTATGGAACTGCTAGTCTGGCACTCGGAAGGCTGACTTCATCCCTGCGTATGCCTCCCTCCAGTCCCTACAATTCCTTGCCCTAACTGAGACCTGGATCACACCTGACAACACCGCCACTCCCGCTGCCCTCTCATCCTCCTTCTCCTTCTCGCACACTACCCGGCCTTCTGGCCGTGGCGGTGGTACTGGTCTTTTAATTTCCCCCTCGTGGAAATTCTCTGTTCTCCCCCTCTCTGACCTGTCCATATCCACTTTTGAATTCCATTCTGTTGCAGTATCCTACCCTACTAACCTTTTTATTGCAGTTATCTATCGCCCTCCAGGGCCCCTGGGAAGCTTCCTTGATGAGCTAGACACCCTTCTCAGCTCCTTCCCTGAGGATGACACCCCTGCTGCTGCCTTCCTACCGCTACTCCACTCCTTCGGCCTCTCCCTGCAACACTCTCCTCCAACCCACAAGGCAGGCAATGTCCTAGACCTTGTCTTTGTGAGGAACTGCTCATGCTCTGATTTCACGGTTACCCCTCTGCATACATCTGATCACCACTTCATCTCATTCTCCCTCCCTCTTCCTCCCCATCCTCCTCCCCCTCCTCCCACCTACCCTTCCTCAGCCCGCCGTAACCTCCGCTCCCTCTCACCCTCTTCCTTTGCCACCACTGTCACCGCCTCACTCCCCCCTCTCGAATTCTTCTCCAAACTCCCCGCTGACTCTGCATCTGCCGCCCTTCTTTCATCTCTCTCCTCTGCTTTTGACTCCCTCTGTCCCCCTGTCTCAAAGCCGCCTCGCACATCCCCCCCGTCCCCTTGGATATCTGACACCCTCCGTACCTCCAGGGCCAGCCTCCGCGCAGCGGAGAGGAAGTGGGGGAAATCCAGAGACGCTTCAGACCTCACAACTTACCAGTCTCTCCTGGCGGCATTCTCTTCCGCTGTCACTGCCGCCAAAGCTAAATACTATCAAACACAAATTCAGAACTCCGGTTCTAACCCCCGGAAACTTTTCTCTATTTTCTCCTCTCTCCTCAACACACCGGCTCCTCCTCCTCAGTCCTCCTTCGCTGCTGATGACTTTGCTGATTTCTTCGATGAGAAGGTCACAGTCATCCGCAGATCCTTTACAACCACCGCCCCCCTCACTGTGCCCTTCCCCCCCTCTAGGCCCATCCCTTCCTTTTCCACTTTCTCCCCCCTTACAGACTCTGATGTTTCTCAACTCCTGCTCTCCCACCGCCCCACAACCTGTGCCCTTGACCCTATCCCCTCTTCTCTTCTCCAAACTATCACACCTGACATTCTCCCATTTGTCACCTCCCTTGTCAACTCCTCCCTGTGTTCCGGCTGTTTTCCGGCATCTTCCAAGAGGGCCCACATCACTCCGCTGCTAAAAAATCCTACTCTGGATCCCTCCATCATCCAGAACTACCGTCCGGTATCTCTTCTTCCTTTCCTTTCTAAAACTATAGAACGAGCCGCTTCTACTCAACTTTCTTCTTTCTTTTCTAACAACAACCTGCTAGACCCCCATCAGTCTGGCTTCAGATCGGGCCACTCGACAGAGACTGCGCTCCTCTCCGTCAGTGAGTCACTCCATGCCGCACGAGCAGCCTCCCTCTCCTCTGTCCTCATTCTTCTAGATCTCTCTGCTGCCTTCGACACTTTGGATCACTCCATCCTCCTGTCTGCCCTGTCAGCAACGGGCATCTGTGGCACAGCCCTGGACTGGATTGAGTCCTACCTCTCTGGTCGCTCCTTCCAGGTTGCCTGGGCTGGTTCGGTATCGACACCTCGGCCCCTCGCCACAGGAGTTCCCCAGGGCTCAGTCCTAGGCCCGCTTCTTTTTTCTCTTTACACTCGCTCCCTTGGCCCTGTGATCACTGCACATGGGCTATCCTATCACTGCTACGCGGACGATACCCAACTCTTCGTCTCGTTCCCGCCGTCTGATACGCAGGTTTCAGCCCGTATCTCTGCTTGCCTGAGTGACATCCAGAGCTGGATGGACAACCACCATCTAAAGCTCAACCCAGGCAAGACTGAAATGATATTCATCCCTGCTAATACCTCTCCCCATCTGGATCTCTCCATTTCCCTCGGGGATACCACACTCACGCCGTCACCCAGTGCAAGGAACCTCGGCGTGGTGATGGACAGCAGACTGTCCCTTTCCGAGAACATTGCGGCGGTGACCCGGTCTTGCAGGTTCTTCCTATACAACATACGGAGAATCCGCCCCTTTCTCACCCCCTACTCGACCCAGCTCCTGGTCCAAGCGATGGTTCTGTCCCGCCTGGACTACTGCAATTCCCTCTTGGCTGGCCTCCCAGCATCCGCCATCAGACCCCTCCAACTTATCCAGAATGCAGCAGCTCGTCTGGTCTTCAACCTTCCCAAATACTCGCACGTCACCCCCCTGCTTCCACAGGCCGCTTGGCACCTCCCCCTCTCCGAACCTCCACCTCACGCTCACGACTGCTGTCTGTTCTGGCTCCACGGTGGTGGAACGAACTCCCCGTTGAGGTCAGAACTGTAGAATCTCTCCCCACCTTCAAACGCAAGCTGAAGACACACCTCTTCAAGCAGCACCTCTCCCCATCCCTCCCTACCTCCCTGTGAACCTTAATTGTTGTCTCTGTGACTTGCTTTGTGTATCGGTATTTTTTAGTTGGCTAGGTAAGCAGTGTTTTGATAGTTAACTTTGGTCACTTTTGCTCTGTTTGTTTGTTTCTTGTTTAAAAAAAAATAAAATAATTGGCCCTCGTCCTTATCTTTGTTGTACAGGTAGCAGTTCAAATTGTACTTCCCTCTAGGGTCTTTCAGCGAACTTATCCCTGGTTATGGATATGCACTTTGTTGTACGTCGCTCTGGATAAGAGCGTCTGCCAAATGCCAATAATGTAATGTAATGTAACTTTGACTCTGTTTTAATATAGTTAGGTCCAATTGTATAATATTCTCATTATCTAAATTTGGACTTGATTGTTACGGGAATCCTGTACTGAGATTTACTCTCTGAACAGTCCTCTGCTGGTACCGCCGCATGTCACATCGCGCGTTATGTGCACGTCTCACGAACTGACTAGATATCTATAGTCATCAGAGGTCGCAGGAATAGCTACTCTTAGGTATATCTGTTTACAGCCTAGGGACCCAAGCAGACCAACCTAGCTACGGCTGTGCTCGACATGAATGAACTACCACACGGAGGCGAGGGATTTACCATCATAGGTCTACGAGTGCTATACGCCGTGATACATTAAGCGTAAATATTCATCCTCCCTAGACCAGTTCGAGGGGGTAAACCAAGCATTCCCTGTATAACATTAAGTGTCAGTAAAGAAAACCAAACAGATCAAGTTTAACAATTTATTTTGCCAGGTAGGTTACTTCTTCAAATTACAACCAAAACACAAAGTTACAAATCATAGTATATAATCATACCTGGCAAGGGTTTCTACACATGCGGCAGGTGCGGGAGTCTGGCAACAGATCTCCCAGACCCCTTGTATCTTCCCCTTAAGTAGCAAACCAGGCCTTTGATGCTTGACCATAAAATTGGGTCCATAATTAACCATCTGTAAATTATCACTAATGGGGATCTAGACATTGGGGTTGAACCAGATGACTTTTCTTAGGTCAGATTTCCATAGCTTTCCCTAGGTTCCCGGATGGCTATGATATCCTTAGTACATTGTTACGGAAATGAGACCATTGTACCAATCACACTAAACCAAGAAAAATGATACCAAACATGAATTTTATCATAATTGGCCTTGCCATGAAACATCCAGTGCTGTACACACCATTCAGTGACTGAGTAAAGAGGGAGAGAGTAATAAAGGGTTCAGGAGAAGGTCAGGGCCTGGCAGGAAGGATTTCCTCCCAACCTCTCTGTGCCGTAAAGAATGTTGCCCCGTCGTAATGAGTTTTAACGGCTGGAGGCCTGAATAGACAATCAGACAA